>NW_027648656.1:0-89698 GCF_051294905.1 Botryllus schlosseri
CCTACAGTTACAACTCCGCTACCAGACTGTAGCAAATCAAAAGTTACGTCGAATGAGCCTATCGGCGTATTCCTGGCTATTGTAGTTTAGGAGATATTGGCAGATTTAGCCATTTTGGGGGGTATGAAAATTTATGAAAAGTTCAATTACACCATGATTTCTCTATGTTCCCGAGGGCCTACAGTTACAACTCCGCTACCAGACTGTAGCAAATCAAAAGTTACGTCGAATGAGCCTATCGGCGTATTCCTGGCTATTGTAGTTTAGGAGATATTGGCAGATTTAGCCATTTTGGGGGGTATGAAAATTTATGAAAAGTTCAATTACACCATGATTTCTCTATGTTCCCGAGGGCCTACAGTTACAACTCCGCTACCAGACTGTAGCAAATCAAAAGTTACGTCGAATGAGCCTATCGGCGTATTCCTGGCTATTGTAGTTTAGGAGATATTGGCAGATTTAGCCATTTTGGGGGGTATGAAAATTTATGAAAAGTTCAATTACACCATGATTTCTCTATGTTCCCGAGGGCCTACAGTTACAACTCCGCTACCAGACTGTAGCAAATCAAAAGTTACGTCGAATGAGCCTATCGGCGTATTCCTGGCTATTGTAGTTTAGGAGATATTGGCAGATTTAGCCATTTTGGGGGGTATGAAAATTTATGAAAAGTTCAATTACACCATGATTTCTCTATGTTCCCGAGGGCCTACAGTTACAACTCCGCTACCAGACTGTAGCAAATCAAAAGTTACGTCGAATGAGCCTATCGGCGTATTCCTGGCTATTGTAGTTTAGGAGATATTGGCAGATTTAGCCATTTTGGGGGGTATGAAAATTTATGAAAAGTTCAATTACACCATGATTTCTCTATGTTCCCGAGGGCCTACAGTTACAACTCCGCTACCAGACTGTAGCAAATCAAAAGTTACGTCGAATGAGCCTATCGGCGTATTCCTGGCTATTGTAGTTTAGGAGATATTGGCAGATTTAGCCATTTTGGGGGGTATGAAAATTTATGAAAAGTTCAATTACACCATGATTTCTCTATGTTCCCGAGGGCCTACAGTTACAACTCCGCTACCAGACTGTAGCAAATCAAAAGTTACGTCGAATGAGCCTATCGGCGTATTCCTGGCTATTGTAGTTTAGGAGATATTGGCAGATTTAGCCATTTTGGGGGGTATGAAAATTTATGAAAAGTTCAATTACACCATGATTTCTCTATGTTCCCGAGGGCCTACAGTTACAACTCCGCTACCAGACTGTAGCAAATCAAAAGTTACGTCGAATGAGCCTATCGGCGTATTCCTGGCTATTGTAGTTTAGGAGATATTGGCAGATTTAGCCATTTTGGGGGGTATGAAAATTTATGAAAAGTTCAATTACACCATGATTTCTCTATGTTCCCGAGGGCCTACAGTTACAACTCCGCTACCAGACTGTAGCAAATCAAAAGTTACGTCGAATGAGCCTATCGGCGTATTCCTGGCTATTGTAGTTTAGGAGATATTGGCAGATTTAGCCATTTTGGGGGGTATGAAAATTTATGAAAAGTTCAATTACACCATGATTTCTCTATGTTCCCGAGGGCCTACAGTTACAACTCCGCTACCAGACTGTAGCAAATCAAAAGTTACGTCGAATGAGCCTATCGGCGTATTCCTGGCTATTGTAGTTTAGGAGATATTGGCAGATTTAGCCATTTTGGGGGGTATGAAAATTTATGAAAAGTTCAATTACACCATGATTTCTCTATGTTCCCGAGGGCCTACAGTTACAACTCCGCTACCAGACTGTAGCAAATCAAAAGTTACGTCGAATGAGCCTATCGGCGTATTCCTGGCTATTGTAGTTTAGGAGATATTGGCAGATTTAGCCATTTTGGGGGGTATGAAAATTTATGAAAAGTTCAATTACACCATGATTTCTCTATGTTCCCGAGGGCCTACAGTTACAACTCCGCTACCAGACTGTAGCAAATCAAAAGTTACGTCGAATGAGCCTATCGGCGTATTCCTGGCTATTGTAGTTTAGGAGATATTGGCAGATTTAGCCATTTTGGGGGGTATGAAAATTTATGAAAAGTTCAATTACACCATGATTTCTCTATGTTCCCGAGGGCCTACAGTTACAACTCCGCTACCAGACTGTAGCAAATCAAAAGTTACGTCGAATGAGCCTATCGGCGTATTCCTGGCTATTGTAGTTTAGGAGATATTGGCAGATTTAGCCATTTTGGGGGGTATGAAAATTTATGAAAAGTTCAATTACACCATGATTTCTCTATGTTCCCGAGGGCCTACAGTTACAACTCCGCTACCAGACTGTAGCAAATCAAAAGTTACGTCGAATGAGCCTATCGGCGTATTCCTGGCTATTGTAGTTTAGGAGATATTGGCAGATTTAGCCATTTTGGGGGGTATGAAAATTTATGAAAAGTTCAATTACACCATGATTTCTCTATGTTCCCGAGGGCCTACAGTTACAACTCCGCTACCAGACTGTAGCAAATCAAAAGTTACGTCGAATGAGCCTATCGGCGTATTCCTGGCTATTGTAGTTTAGGAGATATTGGCAGATTTAGCCATTTTGGGGGGTATGAAAATTTATGAAAAGTTCAATTACACCATGATTTCTCTATGTTCCCGAGGGCCTACAGTTACAACTCCGCTACCAGACTGTAGCAAATCAAAAGTTACGTCGAATGAGCCTATCGGCGTATTCCTGGCTATTGTAGTTTAGGAGATATTGGCAGATTTAGCCATTTTGGGGGGTATGAAAATTTATGAAAAGTTCAATTACACCATGATTTCTCTATGTTCCCGAGGGCCTACAGTTACAACTCCGCTACCAGACTGTAGCAAATCAAAAGTTACGTCGAATGAGCCTATCGGCGTATTCCTGGCTATTGTAGTTTAGGAGATATTGGCAGATTTAGCCATTTTGGGGGGTATGAAAATTTATGAAAAGTTCAATTACACCATGATTTCTCTATGTTCCCGAGGGCCTACAGTTACAACTCCGCTACCAGACTGTAGCAAATCAAAAGTTACGTCGAATGAGCCTATCGGCGTATTCCTGGCTATTGTAGTTTAGGAGATATTGGCAGATTTAGCCATTTTGGGGGGTATGAAAATTTATGAAAAGTTCAATTACACCATGATTTCTCTATGTTCCCGAGGGCCTACAGTTACAACTCCGCTACCAGACTGTAGCAAATCAAAAGTTACGTCGAATGAGCCTATCGGCGTATTCCTGGCTATTGTAGTTTAGGAGATATTGGCAGATTTAGCCATTTTGGGGGGTATGAAAATTTATGAAAAGTTCAATTACACCATGATTTCTCTATGTTCCCGAGGGCCTACAGTTACAACTCCGCTACCAGACTGTAGCAAATCAAAAGTTACGTCGAATGAGCCTATCGGCGTATTCCTGGCTATTGTAGTTTAGGAGATATTGGCAGATTTAGCCATTTTGGGGGGTATGAAAATTTATGAAAAGTTCAATTACACCATGATTTCTCTATGTTCCCGAGGGCCTACAGTTACAACTCCGCTACCAGACTGTAGCAAATCAAAAGTTACGTCGAATGAGCCTATCGGCGTATTCCTGGCTATTGTAGTTTAGGAGATATTGGCAGATTTAGCCATTTTGGGGGGTATGAAAATTTATGAAAAGTTCAATTACACCATGATTTCTCTATGTTCCCGAGGGCCTACAGTTACAACTCCGCTACCAGACTGTAGCAAATCAAAAGTTACGTCGAATGAGCCTATCGGCGTATTCCTGGCTATTGTAGTTTAGGAGATATTGGCAGATTTAGCCATTTTGGGGGGTATGAAAATTTATGAAAAGTTCAATTACACCATGATTTCTCTATGTTCCCGAGGGCCTACAGTTACAACTCCGCTACCAGACTGTAGCAAATCAAAAGTTACGTCGAATGAGCCTATCGGCGTATTCCTGGCTATTGTAGTTTAGGAGATATTGGCAGATTTAGCCATTTTGGGGGGTATGAAAATTTATGAAAAGTTCAATTACACCATGATTTCTCTATGTTCCCGAGGGCCTACAGTTACAACTCCGCTACCAGACTGTAGCAAATCAAAAGTTACGTCGAATGAGCCTATCGGCGTATTCCTGGCTATTGTAGTTTAGGAGATATTGGCAGATTTAGCCATTTTGGGGGGTATGAAAATTTATGAAAAGTTCAATTACACCATGATTTCTCTATGTTCCCGAGGGCCTACAGTTACAACTCCGCTACCAGACTGTAGCAAATCAAAAGTTACGTCGAATGAGCCTATCGGCGTATTCCTGGCTATTGTAGTTTAGGAGATATTGGCAGATTTAGCCATTTTGGGGGGTATGAAAATTTATGAAAAGTTCAATTACACCATGATTTCTCTATGTTCCCGAGGGCCTACAGTTACAACTCCGCTACCAGACTGTAGCAAATCAAAAGTTACGTCGAATGAGCCTATCGGCGTATTCCTGGCTATTGTAGTTTAGGAGATATTGGCAGATTTAGCCATTTTGGGGGGTATGAAAATTTATGAAAAGTTCAATTACACCATGATTTCTCTATGTTCCCGAGGGCCTACAGTTACAACTCCGCTACCAGACTGTAGCAAATCAAAAGTTACGTCGAATGAGCCTATCGGCGTATTCCTGGCTATTGTAGTTTAGGAGATATTGGCAGATTTAGCCATTTTGGGGGGTATGAAAATTTATGAAAAGTTCAATTACACCATGATTTCTCTATGTTCCCGAGGGCCTACAGTTACAACTCCGCTACCAGACTGTAGCAAATCAAAAGTTACGTCGAATGAGCCTATCGGCGTATTCCTGGCTATTGTAGTTTAGGAGATATTGGCAGATTTAGCCATTTTGGGGGGTATGAAAATTTATGAAAAGTTCAATTACACCATGATTTCTCTATGTTCCCGAGGGCCTACAGTTACAACTCCGCTACCAGACTGTAGCAAATCAAAAGTTACGTCGAATGAGCCTATCGGCGTATTCCTGGCTATTGTAGTTTAGGAGATATTGGCAGATTTAGCCATTTTGGGGGGTATGAAAATTTATGAAAAGTTCAATTACACCATGATTTCTCTATGTTCCCGAGGGCCTACAGTTACAACTCCGCTACCAGACTGTAGCAAATCAAAAGTTACGTCGAATGAGCCTATCGGCGTATTCCTGGCTATTGTAGTTTAGGAGATATTGGCAGATTTAGCCATTTTGGGGGGTATGAAAATTTATGAAAAGTTCAATTACACCATGATTTCTCTATGTTCCCGAGGGCCTACAGTTACAACTCCGCTACCAGACTGTAGCAAATCAAAAGTTACGTCGAATGAGCCTATCGGCGTATTCCTGGCTATTGTAGTTTAGGAGATATTGGCAGATTTAGCCATTTTGGGGGGTATGAAAATTTATGAAAAGTTCAATTACACCATGATTTCTCTATGTTCCCGAGGGCCTACAGTTACAACTCCGCTACCAGACTGTAGCAAATCAAAAGTTACGTCGAATGAGCCTATCGGCGTATTCCTGGCTATTGTAGTTTAGGAGATATTGGCAGATTTAGCCATTTTGGGGGGTATGAAAATTTATGAAAAGTTCAATTACACCATGATTTCTCTATGTTCCCGAGGGCCTACAGTTACAACTCCGCTACCAGACTGTAGCAAATCAAAAGTTACGTCGAATGAGCCTATCGGCGTATTCCTGGCTATTGTAGTTTAGGAGATATTGGCAGATTTAGCCATTTTGGGGGGTATGAAAATTTATGAAAAGTTCAATTACACCATGATTTCTCTATGTTCCCGAGGGCCTACAGTTACAACTCCGCTACCAGACTGTAGCAAATCAAAAGTTACGTCGAATGAGCCTATCGGCGTATTCCTGGCTATTGTAGTTTAGGAGATATTGGCAGATTTAGCCATTTTGGGGGGTATGAAAATTTATGAAAAGTTCAATTACACCATGATTTCTCTATGTTCCCGAGGGCCTACAGTTACAACTCCGCTACCAGACTGTAGCAAATCAAAAGTTACGTCGAATGAGCCTATCGGCGTATTCCTGGCTATTGTAGTTTAGGAGATATTGGCAGATTTAGCCATTTTGGGGGGTATGAAAATTTATGAAAAGTTCAATTACACCATGATTTCTCTATGTTCCCGAGGGCCTACAGTTACAACTCCGCTACCAGACTGTAGCAAATCAAAAGTTACGTCGAATGAGCCTATCGGCGTATTCCTGGCTATTGTAGTTTAGGAGATATTGGCAGATTTAGCCATTTTGGGGGGTATGAAAATTTATGAAAAGTTCAATTACACCATGATTTCTCTATGTTCCCGAGGGCCTACAGTTACAACTCCGCTACCAGACTGTAGCAAATCAAAAGTTACGTCGAATGAGCCTATCGGCGTATTCCTGGCTATTGTAGTTTAGGAGATATTGGCAGATTTAGCCATTTTGGGGGGTATGAAAATTTATGAAAAGTTCAATTACACCATGATTTCTCTATGTTCCCGAGGGCCTACAGTTACAACTCCGCTACCAGACTGTAGCAAATCAAAAGTTACGTCGAATGAGCCTATCGGCGTATTCCTGGCTATTGTAGTTTAGGAGATATTGGCAGATTTAGCCATTTTGGGGGGTATGAAAATTTATGAAAAGTTCAATTACACCATGATTTCTCTATGTTCCCGAGGGCCTACAGTTACAACTCCGCTACCAGACTGTAGCAAATCAAAAGTTACGTCGAATGAGCCTATCGGCGTATTCCTGGCTATTGTAGTTTAGGAGATATTGGCAGATTTAGCCATTTTGGGGGGTATGAAAATTTATGAAAAGTTCAATTACACCATGATTTCTCTATGTTCCCGAGGGCCTACAGTTACAACTCCGCTACCAGACTGTAGCAAATCAAAAGTTACGTCGAATGAGCCTATCGGCGTATTCCTGGCTATTGTAGTTTAGGAGATATTGGCAGATTTAGCCATTTTGGGGGGTATGAAAATTTATGAAAAGTTCAATTACACCATGATTTCTCTATGTTCCCGAGGGCCTACAGTTACAACTCCGCTACCAGACTGTAGCAAATCAAAAGTTACGTCGAATGAGCCTATCGGCGTATTCCTGGCTATTGTAGTTTAGGAGATATTGGCAGATTTAGCCATTTTGGGGGGTATGAGAATTTATGAAAAGTTCAATTACACCATGATTTCTCTATGTTCCCGAGGGCCTACAGTTACAACTCCGCTACCAGACTGTAGCAAATCAAAAGTTACGTCGAATGAGCCTATCGGCGTATTCCTGGCTATTGTAGTTTAGGAGATATTGGCAGATTTAGCCATTTTGGGGGGTATGAAAATTTATGAAAAGTTCAATTACACCATGATTTCTCTATGTTCTCGAGGGCCTACAGTTACAACTCCGCTACCAGACTGTAGCAAATCAAAAGTTACGTCGAATGAGCCTATCGGCGTATTCCTGGCTATTGTAGTTTAGGAGATATTGGCAGATTTAGCCATTTTGGGGAGTATGAAAATTTATGAAAAGTTCAATTACACCATGATTTCTCTATGTTCCCGAGGGCCTACAGTTACAACTCCGCTACCAGACTGTAGCAAATCAAAAGTTACGTCGAATGAGCCTATCGGCGTATTCCTGGCTATTGTAGTTTAGGAGATATTGGCAGATTTAGCCATTTTGGGGGGTATGAAAATTTATGAAAAGTTCAATTACACCATGATTTCTCTATGTTCCCGAGGGCCTACAGTTACAACTCCGCTACCAGACTGTAGCAAATCAAAAGTTACGTCGAATGAGCCTATCGGCGTATTCCTGGCTATTGTAGTTTAGGAGATATTGGCAGATTTAGCCATTTTGGGGGGTATGAAAATTTATGAAAAGTTCAATTACACCATGATTTCTCTATGTTCCCGAGGGCCTACAGTTACAACTCCGCTACCAGACTGTAGCAAATCAAAAGTTACGTCGAATGAGCCTATCGGCGTATTCCTGGCTATTGTAGTTTAGGAGATATTGGCAGATTTAGCCATTTTGGGGGGTATGAAAATTTATGAAAAGTTCAATTACACCATGATTTCTCTATGTTCCCGAGGGCCTACAGTTACAACTCCGCTACCAGACTGTAGCAAATCAAAAGTTACGTCGAATGAGCCTATCGGCGTATTCCTGGCTATTGTAGTTTAGGAGATATTGGCAGATTTAGCCATTTTGGGGGGTATGAAAATTTATGAAAAGTTCAATTACACCATGATTTCTCTATGTTCCCGAGGGCCTACAGTTACAACTCCGCTACCAGACTGTAGCAAATCAAAAGTTACGTCGAATGAGCCTATCGGCGTATTCCTGGCTATTGTAGTTTAGGAGATATTGGCAGATTTAGCCATTTTGGGGGGTATGAAAATTTATGAAAAGTTCAATTACACCATGATTTCTCTATGTTCCCGAGGGCCTACAGTTACAACTCCGCTACCAGACTGTAGCAAATCAAAAGTTACGTCGAATGAGCCTATCGGCGTATTCCTGGCTATTGTAGTTTAGGAGATATTGGCAGATTTAGCCATTTTGGGGGGTATGAAAATTTATGAAAAGTTCAATTACACCATGATTTCTCTATGTTCCCGAGGGCCTACAGTTACAACTCCGCTACCAGACTGTAGCAAATCAAAAGTTACGTCGAATGAGCCTATCGGCGTATTCCTGGCTATTGTAGTTTAGGAGATATTGGCAGATTTAGCCATTTTGGGGGGTATGAAAATTTATGAAAAGTTCAATTACACCATGATTTCTCTATGTTCCCGAGGGCCTACAGTTACAACTCCGCTACCAGACTGTAGCAAATCAAAAGTTACGTCGAATGAGCCTATCGGCGTATTCCTGGCTATTGTAGTTTAGGAGATATTGGCAGATTTAGCCATTTTGGGGGGTATGAAAATTTATGAAAAGTTCAATTACACCATGATTTCTCTATGTTCCCGAGGGCCTACAGTTACAACTCCGCTACCAGACTGTAGCAAATCAAAAGTTACGTCGAATGAGCCTATCGGCGTATTCCTGGCTATTGTAGTTTAGGAGATATTGGCAGATTTAGCCATTTTGGGGGGTATGAGAATTTATGAAAAGTTCAATTACACCATGATTTCTCTATGTTCCCGAGGGCCTACAGTTACAACTCCGCTACCAGACTGTAGCAAATCAAAAGTTACGTCGAATGAGCCTATCGGCGTATTCCTGGCTATTGTAGTTTAGGAGATATTGGCAGATTTAGCCATTTTGGGGGGTATGAAAATTTATGAAAAGTTCAATTACACCATGATTTCTCTATGTTCTCGAGGGCCTACAGTTACAACTCCGCTACCAGACTGTAGCAAATCAAAAGTTACGTCGAATGAGCCTATCGGCGTATTCCTGGCTATTGTAGTTTAGGAGATATTGGCAGATTTAGCCATTTTGGGGAGTATGAAAATTTATGAAAAGTTCAATTACACCATGATTTCTCTATGTTCCCGAGGGCCTACAGTTACAACTCCGCTACCAGACTGTAGCAAATCAAAAGTTACGTCGAATGAGCCTATCGGCGTATTCCTGGCTATTGTAGTTTAGGAGATATTGGCAGATTTAGCCATTTTGGGGGGTATGAAAATTTATGAAAAGTTCAATTACACCATGATTTCTCTATGTTCCCGAGGGCCTACAGTTACAACTCCGCTACCAGACTGTAGCAAATCAAAAGTTACGTCGAATGAGCCTATCGGCGTATTCCTGGCTATTGTAGTTTAGGAGATATTGGCAGATTTAGCCATTTTGGGGGGTATGAAAATTTATGAAAAGTTCAATTACACCATGATTTCTCTATGTTCCCGAGGGCCTACAGTTACAACTCCGCTACCAGACTGTAGCAAATCAAAAGTTACGTCGAATGAGCCTATCGGCGTATTCCTGGCTATTGTAGTTTAGGAGATATTGGCAGATTTAGCCATTTTGGGGGGTATGAAAATTTATGAAAAGTTCAATTACACCATGATTTCTCTATGTTCCCGAGGGCCTACAGTTACAACTCCGCTACCAGACTGTAGCAAATCAAAAGTTACGTCGAATGAGCCTATCGGCGTATTCCTGGCTATTGTAGTTTAGGAGATATTGGCAGATTTAGCCATTTTGGGGGGTATGAAAATTTATGAAAAGTTCAATTACACCATGATTTCTCTATGTTCCCGAGGGCCTACAGTTACAACTCCGCTACCAGACTGTAGCAAATCAAAAGTTACGTCGAATGAGCCTATCGGCGTATTCTTGGCTATTGTAGTTTAGGAGATATTGGCAGATTTAGCCATTTTGGGGGGTATGAAAATTTATGAAAAGTTCAATTACACCATGATTTCTCTATGTTCCCGAGGGCCTACAGTTACAACTCCGCTACCAGACTGTACCAAATCAAAAGTTACGTCGAATGAGCCTATCGGCGTATTCCTGGATATTGTAGTTTAGGAGATATTGGCAGATTTAGCCATTTTGGGGGGTATGAAAATTTATGAAAAGTTCAATTACACCATGATTTCTCTATGTTCCCGAGGGCCTACAGTTACAACTCCGCTACCAGACTGTAGCAAATCAAAAGTTACGTCGAATGAGCCTATCGGCGTATTCCTGGATATTGTAGTTTAGGAGATATTGGCAGATTTAGCCATTTTGGGGGGTATGAAAATTTATGAAAAGTTCAATTACACCATGATTTCTCTATGTTCCCGAGGGCCTACAGTTACAACTCCGCTACCAGACTGTAGCAAATCAAAAGTTACGTCGAATGAGCCTATCGGCGTATTCCTGGCTATTGTAGTTTAGGAGATATTGGCAGATTTAGCCATTTTGGGGGGTATGAAAATTTATGAAAAGTTCAATTACACCATGATTTCTCTATGTTCCCGAGGGCCTACAGTTACAACTCCGCTACCAGACTGTAGCAAATCAAAAGTTACGTCGAATGAGCCTATCGGCGTATTCCTGGCTATTGTAGTTTAGGAGATTTGGCAGATTTAGCCATTTTGGGAGGTATGAAAATTTATGAAAAGTTCAATTACACCATGATTTCTCTATGTTCCCGAGGGCCTACAGTTACAACTCCGCTACCAGACTGTAGCAAATCAAAAGTTACGTCGAATGAGCCTATCGGCGTATTCCTGGCTATTGTAGTTTAGGAGATATTGGCAGATTTAGCCATTTTGGGGGGTATGAAAATTTATGAAAAGTTCAATTACACCGTGATTTCTCTATGTTCCCGAGGGCCTACAGTTACAACTCCGCTACCAGACTGTAGCAAATCAAAAGTTACGTCGAATGAGCCTATCGGCGTATTCCTGGCTATCGTAGTTTAGGAGATATTGGCAGATTTAGCCATTTTGGGGGGTATGAAAATTTATGAAAAGTTCAATTACACCATGATTTCTCTATGTTCCCGAGGGCCTACAGTTACAACTCCGCTACCAGACTGTAGCAAATCAAAAGTTACGTCGAATGAGCCTATCGGCGTATTCTTGGCTATTGTAGTTTAGGAGATATTGGCAGATTTAGCCATTTTGGGGGGTATGAAAATTTATGAAAAGTTCAATTACACCATGATTTCTCTATGTTCCCGAGGGCCTACAGTTACAACTCCGCTACCAGACTGTAGCAAATCAAAAGTTACGTCGAATGAGCCTATCGGCGTATTCCTGGATATTGTAGTTTAGGGGATATTGGCAGATTTAGCCATTTTGGGGGGTATGAAAATTTATGAAAAGTTCAATTACACCATGATTTCTCTATGTTCCCGAGAGCCTACAGTTACAACTCCGCTACCAGACTGTAGCAAATCAAAAGTTACGTCGAATGAGCCTATCGGCGTATTCCTGGCTATTGTAGTTTAGGAGATATTGGCAGATTTAGCCATTTTGGGGGGTATGAAAATTTATGAAAAGTTCAATTACACCATGATTTCTCTATGTTCCCGAGGGCCTACAGTTACAACTCCGCTACCAGACTGTAGCAAATCAAAAGTTACGTCGAATGAGCCTATCGGCGCATTCCTGGCTATTGTAGTTTAGGAGATATTGGCAGATTTAGCCATTTTGGGGGTATGAAAATTTATGAAAAGTTCAATTACACCATGATTTCTCTATGTTCCCGAGGGCTTACAGTTACAACTCCGCTACCAGACTGTAGCAAATCAAAAGTTACGTCGAATGAGCCTATCGGCGTATTCCTGGCTATTGTAGTTTAGGAGATATTGGCAGATTTAGCCATTTTGGGGGGTATGAAAATTTATGAAAAGTTCAATTACACCATGATTTCTCTATGTTCCCGAGGGCCTACAGTTACAACTCCCCTACCAGACTGTAGCAAATCAAAAGTTACGTCGAATGAGCCTATCGGCGTATTCCTGGCTATTGTAGTTTAGGAGATATTGGCAGATTTAGCCATTTTGGGGGGTATGAAAATTTATGAAAAGTTCAATTACACCAAGATTTCTCTATGTTCCCGAGGGCCTACAGTTACAACTCCGCTACCAGACTGTAGCAAATCAAAAGTTACGTCGAATGAGCCTATCGGCGTATTCCTGGCTATTGTAGTTTAGGAGATATTGGCAGATTTAGCCATTTTGGGGGGTATGAAAATTTATGAAAAGTTCAATTACACCATGATTTCTCTATGTTCCCGAAGGCCTACAGTTACAACTCCGCTACCAGACTGTAGCAAATCAAAAGTTACGTCGAATGAGCCTATCGGCGTATTCCTGGCTATTGTAGTTTAGGAGATATTGGCAGATTTAGCCATTTTGGGGGGTATGAAAATTTATGAAAAGTTCAATTACACCATGATTTCTCTATGTTCCCGAGGGCCTACAGTTACAACTCCGCTACCAGACTGTAGCAAATCAAAAGTTACGTCGAATGAGCCTATCGGCGTATTCCTGGCTATTGTAGTTTAGGAGATATTGGCAGATTTAGCCATTTTGGGGGGTATGAAAATTTATGAAAAGTTCAATTACACCATGATTTCTCTATGTTCCCGAGGGCCTACAGTTACAACTCCGCTACCAGACTGTAGCAAATCAAAAGTTACGTCGAATGAGCCTATCGGCGTATTCCTGGCTATTGTAGTTTAGGAGATATTGGCAGATTTAGCCATTTTGGGGGGTATGAAAATTTATGAAAAGTTCAATTACACCATGATTTCTCTATGTTCCCGAGGGCCTACAGTTACAACTCCGCTACCAGACTGTAGCAAATCAAAAGTTACGTCGAATGAGCCTATCGGCGTATTCCTGCCTATTGTAGTTTAGGAGATATTGGCAGATTTAGCCATTTTGGGGGGTATGAAAATTTATGAAAAGTTCAATTACACCTTGATTTCTCTATGTTCCCGAGGGCCTACAGTTACAACTCCGCTACCAGACTGTAGCAAATCAAAAGTTACGTCGAATGAGCTTATCGGCGTATTCCTGGCTATTGTAGTTTAGGAGATATTGGCAGATTTAGCCATTTTGGGGGGTATGAAAATTTATGAAAAGTTCAATTACACCATGATTTCTCTATGTTCCCGAGGGCCTACAGTTACAACTCCGCTACCAGACTGTAGCAAATCAAAAGTTACGTCGAATGAGCCTATCGGCGTATTCCTGGCTATTGTAGTTTAGGAGATATTGGCAGATTTAGCCATTTTGGGGGGTATGAAAATTTATGAAAAGTTCAATTACACCATGATTTCTCTATGTTCCCGAGGGCCTACAGTTACAACTCCGCTACCAGACTGTAGCAAATCAAAAGTTACGTCGAATGAGCCTATCGGCGTATTCCTGGCTATTGTAGTTTAGGAGATATTGGCAGATTTAGCCATTTTGGGGGGTATGAAAATTTATGAAAAGTTCAATTACACCATGATTTCTCTATGTTCCCGAGGGCCTACAGTTACAACTCCGCTACCAGACTGTAGCAAATCAAAAGTTACGTCGAATGAGCCTATCGGCGTATTCCTGGCTATTGTAGTTTAGGAGATATTGGCAGATTTAGCCATTTTGGGGGGTATGAAAATTTATGAAAAGTTCAATTACACCATGATTTCTCTATGTTCCCGAGGGCCTACAGTTACAACTCCGCTACCAGACTGTAGCAAATCAAAAGTTACGTCGAATGAGCCTATCGGCGTATTCCTGGCTATTGTAGTTTAGGAGATATTGGCAGATTTAGCCATTTTGGGGGGTATGAGAATTTATGAAAAGTTCAATTACACCATGATTTCTCTATGTTCCCGAGGGCCTACAGTTACAACTCCGCTACCAGACTGTAGCAAATCAAAAGTTACGTCGAATGAGCCTATCGGCGTATTCCTGGCTATTGTAGTTTAGGAGATATTGGCAGATTTAGCCATTTTGGGGGGTATGAAAATTTATGAAAAGTTCAATTACACCATGATTTCTCTATGTTCTCGAGGGCCTACAGTTACAACTCCGCTACCAGACTGTAGCAAATCAAAAGTTACGTCGAATGAGCCTATCGGCGTATTCCTGGCTATTGTAGTTTAGGAGATATTGGCAGATTTAGCCATTTTGGGGAGTATGAAAATTTATGAAAAGTTCAATTACACCATGATTTCTCTATGTTCCCGAGGGCCTACAGTTACAACTCCGCTACCAGACTGTAGCAAATCAAAAGTTACGTCGAATGAGCCTATCGGCGTATTCCTGGCTATTGTAGTTTAGGAGATATTGGCAGATTTAGCCATTTTGGGGGGTATGAAAATTTATGAAAAGTTCAATTACACCATGATTTCTCTATGTTCCCGAGGGCCTACAGTTACAACTCCGCTACCAGACTGTAGCAAATCAAAAGTTACGTCGAATGAGCCTATCGGCGTATTCCTGGCTATTGTAGTTTAGGAGATATTGGCAGATTTAGCCATTTTGAGGGTATGAAAATTTATGAAAAGTTCAATTACACCATGATTTCTCTATGTTCCCGAGGGCCTACAGTTACAACTCCGCTACCAGACTGTAGCAACTGTAGCAAATCAAAAGTTACGTCGAATGAGCCTATCGGCGTATTCCTGGCTATTGTAGTTTAGGAGATATTGGCAGATTTAGCCATTTTGGGGGGTATGAAAATTTATGAAAAGTTCAATTACACCATGATTTCTCTATGTTCCCGAGGGCCTACAGCTACAACTCCGCTACCAGACTGTAGCAAATCAAAAGTTACGTCGAATGAGCCTATCGGCGTATTCCTGGCTATTGTAGTTTAGGAGATATTGGCAGATTTAGCCATTTTGGGGGGTATGAAAATTTATGAAAAGTTCAATTACACCATGATTTCTCTATGTTCCCGAGGGCCTACAGTTACAACTCCGCTACCAGACTGTAGCAAATCAAAAGTTACGTCGAATGAGCCTATCGGCGTATTCCTGGCTATTGTAGTTTAGGAGATATTGGCAGATTTAGCCATTTTGGGGGGTATGAAAATTTATGAAAAGTTCAATTACACCATGATTTCTCTATGTTCCTGAGGGCCTACAGTTACAACTCCGCTACCAGACTGTAGCAAATCAAAAGTTACGTCGAATGAGCCTATCGGCGTATTCCTGGCTATTGTAGTTTAGGAGATATTGGCAGATTTAGCCATTTTGGGGGGTATGAAAATTTATGAAAAGTTCAATTACACCATGATTTCTCTATGTTCCCGAGGGCCTACAGTTACAACTCCGCTACCAGACTGTAGCAAATCAAAAGTTACGTCGAATGAGCCTATCGGCGTATTCCTGGCTATTGTAGTTTAGGAGATATTGGCAGATTTAGCCATTTTGGGGGGTATGAAAATTTATGAAAAGTTCAATTACACCATGATTTCTCTATGTTCCCGAGGGCCCACAGTTACAACTCCGCTACCAGACTGTAGCAAATCAAAAGTTACGTCGAATGAGCCTATCGGCGTATTCCTGGCTATTGTAGTTTAGGAGATATTGGCAGATTTAGCCATTTTTGGGGGTATGAAAATTTATGAAAAGTTCAATTACACCATGATTTCTCTATGTTCCCGAGGGCCTACAGTTACAACTCCGCTACCAGACTGTAGCAAATCAAAAGTTACGTCGAATGAGCCTATCGGCGTATTCCTGGCTATTGTAGTTTAGGAGATATTGGCTGATTTAGCCATTTTGGGGGGTATAAAAATTTATGAAAAGTTCAATTACACCATGATTTCTCTATGTTCCCGAGGGCCTACAGTTACAACTCCGCTACCAGACTGTAGCAAATCAAAAGTTACGTCGAATGACTCTATCGGCGTATTCCTGGCTATTGTAGTTTAGGAGATATTGGCAGATTTAGCCATTTTGGGGGGTATGAAAATTTATGAAAAGTTCAATTACACCATGATTTCTTTATGTTCCTGAGGGCCTACAGTTACAACTCCGCTACCAGACTGTAGCAAATCAAGAGTTACGTCGAATGAGCCTATAGGCGTATTCCTGGCTATTGTAGTTTAGGAGATATTGGCAGATTTAGCCATTTTGGGGGGTATGAAAATTTATGAAAAGTTCAATTACACCATGATTTCTCTATGTTCCCGAGGGCCTACAGTTACAACTCCGCTACCAGACTGTAGCAAATCAAAAGTTACGTCGAATGAGCCTATCGGCGTATTCCTGGCTATTGTGGTTTAGGAGATATTGGCAGATTTAGCCATTTTGGGGGGTATGAAAATTTATGAAAAGTTCAATTACACCATGATTTCTCTATGTTCCCGAGGGCCTATAGTTACAACTCCGCTACCAGACTGTAGCAAATCAAAAGTTACGTCGAATGAGCCTATCGGCGTATTCCTGGCTATTGTAGTTTAGGAGATATTGGCAGATTTAGCCATTTTGGGGGGTATGAAAATTTATGAAAAGTTCAATTACACCATGATTTCTCTATGTTCCCGAGGGCCTACAGTTGCAACTCCGCTACCAGACTGTAGCAAATCAAAAGTTACGTCGAATGAGCCTATCGGCGTATTCCTGGCTATTGTAGTTTAGGAGATATTGGCAGATTTAGCCATTTTGGGGGGTATGAAAATTTATGAAAAGTTCATGATTTCTCTGTGTTCCCGAGGGCCTACAGTTACAACTCCGCTACCAGACTGTAGCAAATCAAAAGTTACGTCGAATGAGCCTATCGGCGTATTCCTGGCTATTGTAGTTTGGGAGACATTGGCAGATTTAGCCATTTTGGGGGGTATGAAAATTTATGAAAAGTTCAATTACACCATGATTTCTCTATGTTCCCGAGGGCCTACAGTTACAACTCCGCTACCAGACTGTAGCAAATCAAAAGTTACGTCGAATGAGCCTATCGGCGTATTCCTGGCTATTGTAGTTTAGGAGACATTGGCAGATTTAGCCATTTTGGGGGGTATGAAAATTTATGAAAAGTTCAATTACACCATGATTTCTCTATGTTCCCGAGGGCCTACAGTTACAACTCCGCTACCAGACTGTAGCAAATCAAAAGTTACGTCGAATGAGCCTATCGGCGTATTCCTGGCTATTGTAGTTTAGGAGATATTGGCAGATTTAGCCATTTTGGGGGGTATGAAAATTTATGAAAAGTTCAATTACACCATGATTTCTCTATGTTCCCGAGGGCCTACAGTTACAACTCCGCTACCAGACTGTAGCAAATCAAAAGTTACGTCGAATGAGCCTATCGGCGTATTCCTGGCTATTGTAGTTTAGGAGATATTGGCAGATTTAGCCATTTTGGGGGGTATGAAAATTTATGAAAAGTTCAATTACACCATGATTTCTCTATGTTCCCGAGGGCCTACAGTTACAACTCCGCTACCAGACTGTAGCAATTCAAAAGTTACGTCGAATGAGCCTATCGGCGTATTCCTGGCTATTGTAGTTTAGGAGATATTGGCAGATTTAGCCATTTTGGGGGGTATGAAAATTTATGAAAAGTTCAATTACACCATGATTTCTCTATGTTCCCGAGGGCCTACAGTTACAACTCCGCTACCAGACTGTAGCAATTCAAAAGTTACGTCGAATGAGCCTATCGGCGTATTCCTGGCTATTGTAGTTTAGGAGATATTGGCAGATTTAGCCATTTTGGGGGGTATGAAAATTTATGAAAAGTTCAATTACACCAGGATTTCTCTATGTTCCCGAGGGCCTACAGCTACAACTCCGCTACCAGACTGTAGCAAATCAAAAGTTACGTCGAATGAGCCTATCGGCGTATTCCTGGCTATTGTAGTTTAGTAGATATTGGCAGATTTAGCCATTTTGGGGGGTATGAAAATTTATGAAAAGTTCAATTACACCATGATTTCTCTATGTTCCCGAGGGCCTACAGTTACAACTCCGCTACCAGACTGTAGCAAATCAAAAGTTACGTCGAATGAGCCTATCGGCGTATTCCTGGCTATTGTAGTTTAGGAGATATTGGCAGATTTAGCCATTTTGGGGGGTATGAAAATTTATGAAAAGTTCAATTACACCATGATTTCTCTATGTTCCTGAGGGCCTACAGTTACAACTCCGCTACCAGACTGTAGCAAATCAAAAGTTACGTCGAATGAGCCTATCGGCGTATTCCTGGCTATTGTAGTTTAGGAGATATTGGCAGATTTAGCCATTTTGGGGGGTATGAAAATTTATGAAAAGTTCAATTACACCATGATTTCTCTATGTTCCCGAGGGCCTACAGTTACAACTCCGCTACCAGACTGTAGCAAATCAAAAGTTACGTCGAATGAGCCTATCGGCGTATTCCTGGCTATTGTAGTTTAGGAGATATTGGCAGATTTAGCCATTTTGGGGGGTATGAAAATTTATGAAAAGTTCAATTACACCATGATTTCTCTATGTTCCCGAGGGCCCACAGTTACAACTCCGCTACCAGACTGTAGCAAATCAAAAGTTACGTCGAATGAGCCTATCGGCGTATTCCTGGCTATTGTAGTTTAGGAGATATTGGCAGATTTAGCCATTTTTGGGGGTATGAAAATTTATGAAAAGTTCAATTACACCATGATTTCTCTATGTTCCCGAGGGCCTACAGTTACAACTCCGCTACCAGACTGTAGCAAATCAAAAGTTACGTCGAATGAGCCTATCGGCGTATTCCTGGCTATTGTAGTTTAGGAGATATTGGCTGATTTAGCCATTTTGGGGGGTATAAAAATTTATGAAAAGTTCAATTACACCATGATTTCTCTATGTTCCCGAGGGCCTACAGTTACAACTCCGCTACCAGACTGTAGCAAATCAAAAGTTACGTCGAATGACTCTATCGGCGTATTCCTGGCTATTGTAGTTTAGGAGATATTGGCAGATTTAGCCATTTTGGGGGGTATGAAAATTTATGAAAAGTTCAATTACACCATGATTTCTTTATGTTCCTGAGGGCCTACAGTTACAACTCCGCTACCAGACTGTAGCAAATCAAGAGTTACGTCGAATGAGCCTATCGGCGTATTCCTGGCTATTGTAGTTTAGGAGATATTGGCAGATTTAGCCATTTTAAGGGGTATGAAAATTTATGAAAAGTTCAATTACACCATGATTTCTCTATGTTCCCGAGGGCCTACAGTTACAACTCCGCTACCAGACTGTAGCAATTTAAAAGTTACGTCGAATGAGCCTATCGGCGTATTCCTGGCTATTGTAGTTTAGGAGATATTGGCAGATTTAGCCATTTTGGGGGGTATGAAAATTTATGAAAAGTTCAATTACACCATGATTTCTCTATGTTCCCGAGGGCCTACAGTTACAACTCCGCTACCAGACTGTAGCAAATCAAAAGTTACGTCGAATCAGCCTATCGGCGTATTCCTGGCTATTGTGGTTTAGGAGATATTGGCAGATTTAGCCATTTTGGGGGGTATGAAAATTTATGAAAAGTTCAATTACACCATGATTTCTCTATGTTCCCGAGGGCCTATAGTTACAACTCCGCTACCAGACTGTAGCAAATCAAAAGTTACGTCGAATGAGCCTATCGGCGTATTCCTGGCTATTGTAGTTTAGGAGATATTGGCAGATTTAGCCATTTTGGGGGGTATGAAAATTTATGAAAAGTTCAATTACACCATGATTTCTCTATGTTCCCGAGGGCCTACAGTTGCAACTCCGCTACCAGACTGTAGCAAATCAAAAGTTACGTCGAATGAGCCTATCGGCGTATTCCTGGCTATTGTAGTTTAGGAGATATTGGCAGATTTAGCCATTTTGGGGGGTATGAAAATTTATGAAAAGTTCATGATTTCTCTGTGTTCCCGAGGGCCTACAGTTACAACTCCGCTACCAGACTGTAGCAAATCAAAAGTTACGTCGAATGAGCCTATCGGCGTATTCCTGGCTATTGTAGTTTGGGAGACATTGGCAGATTTAGCCATTTTGGGGGGTATGAAAATTTATGAAAAGTTCAATTACACCATGATTTCTCTATGTTCCCGAGGGCCTACAGTTACAACTCCGCTACCAGACTGTAGCAAATCAAAAGTTACGTCGAATGAGCCTATCGGCGTATTCCTGGCTATTGTAGTTTAGGAGACATTGGCAGATTTAGCCATTTTGGGGGGTATGAAAATTTATGAAAAGTTCAATTACACCATGATTTCTCTATGTTCCCGAGGGCCTACAGTTACAACTCCGCTACCAGACTGTAGCAAATCAAAAGTTACGTCGAATGAGCCTATCGGCGTATTCCTGGCTATTGTAGTTTAGGAGATATTGGCAGATTTAGCCATTTTGGGGGGTATGAAAATTTATGAAAAGTTCATGATTTCTCTGTGTTCCCGAGGGCCTACAGTTACAACTCCGCTACCAGACTGTAGCAAATCAAAAGTTACGTCGAATGAGCCTATCGGCGTATTCCTGGCTATTGTAGTTTGGGAGACATTGGCAGATTTAGCCATTTTGGGGGGTATGAAAATTTATGAAAAGTTCAATTACACCATGATTTCTCTATGTTCCCGAGGGCCTACAGTTACAACTCCGCTACCAGACTGTAGCAAATCAAAAGTTACGTCGAATGAGCCTATCGGCGTATTCCTGGCTATTGTAGTTTAGGAGACATTGGCAGATTTAGCCATTTTGGGGGGTATGAAAATTTATGAAAAGTTCAATTACACCATGATTTCTCTATGTTCCCGAGGGCCTACAGTTACAACTCCGCTACCAGACTGTAGCAAATCAAAAGTTACGTCGAATGAGCCTATCGGCGTATTCCTGGCTATTGTAGTTTAGGAGATATTGGCAGATTTAGCCATTTTGGGGGGTATGAAAATTTATGAAAAGTTCAATTACACCATGATTTCTCTATGTTCCCGAGGGCCTACAGTTACAACTCCGCTACCAGACTGTAGCAAATCAAAAGTTACGTCGAATGAGCCTATCGGCGTATTCCTGGCTATTGTAGTTTAGGAGATATTGGCAGATTTAGCCATTTTGGGGGGTATGAAAATTTATGAAAAGTTCAATTACACCATGATTTCTCTATGTTCCCGAGGGCCTACAGTTACAACTCCGCTACCAGACTGTAGCAAATCAAAAGTTACGTCGAATGAGCCTATCGGCGTATTCCTGGCTATTGTAGTTTAGGAGATATTGGCAGATTTAGCCATTTTGGGGGGTATGAAAATTTATGAAAAGTTCAATTACACCATGATTTCTCTATGTTCCCGAGGGCCTACAGTTACAACTCCGCTACCAGACTGTAGCAAATCAAAAGTTACGTCGAATGAGCCTATCGGCGTATTCCTGGCTATCGTAGTTTAGGAGATATTGGCAGATTTAGCCATTTTGGGGGGTATGAAAATTTATGAAAAGTTCAATTACACCATGATTTCTCTATGTTCCCGAGGGCCTACAGTTACAACTCCGCTACCAGACTGTAGCAAATCAAAAGTTACGTCGAATGAGCCTATCGGCGTATTCCTGGCTATTGTAGTTTAGGAGATATTGGCAGATTTAGCCATTTTGGGGGGTATGAAAATTTATGAATAGTTCAATTACACCATGATTTCTCTATGTTCCCGAGGGCCTACAGTTACAACTCCGCTACCAGACTGTAGCAAATCAAAAGTTACGTCGAATGAGCCTATCGGCGTATTCCTGGCTATTGTAGTTTAGGAGATATTGGCAGATTTAGCCATTTTGGGGGGTATGAAAATTTATGAAAAGTTTAATTACACCATGATTTCTCTGTGTTCCCGAGGGCCTACAGTTACAACTCCGCTACCAGACTGTAGCAAATCAAAAGTTACGTCGAATGAGCCTATCGGCGTATTCCTGGCTATTGTAGTTTAGGAGATATTGGCAGATTTAGCTATTTTGGGGGGTATGAAAATTTATGAAAAGTTCAATTACACCATGATTTCTCTATGTTCCCGAGGGCCTACAGTTACAACTCCGCTACCAGACTGTAGCAAATCAAAAGTTACGTCGAATGAGCCTATCGGAGTATTCCTGGCTATTGTAGTTGAGGAGATATTGGCAGATTTAGCCATTTTGGGGGGTATGAAAATTTATGAAAAGTTCAATTACACCATGATTTCTCTATGTTCCCGAGGGCCTACAGTTACAACTCCGCTACCAGACTGTAGCAAATCAAAAGTTACGTCGAATGAGCCTATCGGCGTATTCCTGGCTATTGTAGTTTAGGAGATATTGGCAGATTTAGCCATTTTGGGGGGTATGAAAATTTATGAAAAGTTCAATTACACCATGATTTCTCTATGTTCCCGAGGGCCTACAGTTACAACTCCGCTACCAGACTGTAGCAAATCAAAAGTTACGTCGAATGAGCCTATCGGCGTATTCCTGGCTATTGTAGTTTAGGAGATATTGGCAGATTTAGCCATTTTGGGGGGTATGAAAATTTATGAAAAGTTCAATTACACCAAGATTTCTCTATGTTCCCGAGGGCCTACAGTTACAACTCCGCTACCAGACTGTAGCAAATCAAAAGTTACGTCGAATGAGCCTATCGGCGTATTCCTGGCTATTGTAGTTTAGGAGATATTGGCAGATTTAGCCATTTTGGGGGGTATGAAAATTTATGAAAAGTTCAATTACACCATGATTTCTCTATGTTCCCGAGGGCCTACAGTTACAACTCCGCTACCAGACTATAGCAAATCAAAAGTTACGTCGAATGAGCCTATCGGCGTATTCCTGGCTATTGTAGTTTAGGAGATATTGGCAGATTTAGCCATTTTGGGGGGTATGAAAATTTATGAAAAGTTCAATTACACCATGATTTCTCTATGTTCCCGAGGGCCTACAGTTACAACTCCGCTACCAGACTGTAGCAAATCAAAAGTTACGTCGAATGAGCCTATCGGCGTATTCCTGGCTATTGTAGTTTAGGAGATATTGGCAGATTTAGCCATTTTGGGGGGTATGAAAATTTATGAAAAGTTCATGATTTCTCTGTGTTCCCGAGGGCCTACAGTTACAACTCCGCTACCAGACTGTAGCAAATCAAAAGTTACGTCGAATGAGCCTATCGGCGTATTCCTGGCTATTGTAGTTTAGGAGACATTGGCAGATTTAGCCATTTTGGGGGGTATGAAAATTTATGAAAAGTTCAATTACACCATGATTTCTTTATGTTCCTGAGGGCCTACAGTTACAACTCCGCTACCAGACTGTAGCAAATCAAGAGTTACGTCGAATGAGCCTATCGGCGTATTCCTGGCTATTGTAGTTTAGGAGATATTGGCAGATTTAGCCATTTTAAGGGGTATGAAAATTTATGAAAAGTTCAATTACACCATGATTTCTCTATGTTCCCGAGGGCCTACAGTTACAACTCCGCTACCAGACTGTAGCAAATCAAAAGTTACGTCGAATGAGCCTATCGGCGTATTCCTGGCTATTGTAGTTTAGGAGATATTGGCAGATTTAGCCATTTTGGGGGGTATGAAAATTTATGAAAAGTTCAATTACACCATGATTTCTCTATGTTCCCGAGGGCCTACAGTTACAACTCCGCTACCAGACTGTAGCAAATCAAAAGTTACGTCGAATCAGCCTATCGGCGTATTCCTGGCTATTGTGGTTTAGGAGATATTGGCAGATTTAGCCATTTTGGGGGGTATGAAAATTTATGAAAAGTTCAATTACACCATGATTTCTCTATGTTCCCGAGGGCCTATAGTTACAACTCCGCTACCAGACTGTAGCAAATCAAAAGTTACGTCGAATGAGCCTATCGGCGTATTCCTGGCTATTGTAGTTTAGGAGATATTGGCAGATTTAGCCATTTTTGGGGGTATGAAAATTTATGAAAAGTTCAATTACACCATGATTTCTCTATGTTCCCGAGGGCCTACAGTTGCAACTCCGCTACCAGACTGTAGCAAATCAAAAGTTACGTCGAATGAGCCTATCGGCGTATTCCTGGCTATTGTAGTTTAGGAGATATTGGCAGATTTAGCCATTTTGGGGGGTATGAAAATTTATGAAAAGTTCATGATTTCTCTGTGTTCCCGAGGGCCTACAGTTACAACTCCGCTACCAGACTGTAGCAAATCAAAAGTTACGTCGAATGAGCCTATCGGCGTATTCCTGGCTATTGTAGTTTGGGAGACATTGGCAGATTTAGCCATTTTGGGGGGTATGAAAATTTATGAAAAGTTCAATTACACCATGATTTCTCTATGTTCCCGAGGGCCTACAGTTACAACTCCGCTACCAGACTGTAGCAAATCAAAAGTTACGTCGAATGAGCCTATCGGCGTATTCCTGGCTATTGTAGTTTAGGAGACATTGGCAGATTTAGCCATTTTGGGGGGTATGAAAATTTATGAAAAGTTCAATTACACCATGATTTCTCTATGTTCCCGAGGGCCTACAGTTACAACTCCGCTACCAGACTGTAGCAAATCAAAAGTTACGTCGAATGAGCCTATCGGCGTATTCCTGGCTATTGTAGTTTAGGAGATATTGGCAGATTTAGCCATTTTTGGGGGTATGAAAATTTATGAAAAGTTCAATTACACCATGATTTCTCTATGTTCCCGAGGGCCTACAGTTACAACTCCGCTACCAGACTGTAGCAAATCAAAAGTTACGTCGAATGAGCCTATCGGCGTATTCCTGGCTATTGTAGTTTAGGAGATATTGGCAGATTTAGCCATTTTGGGGGGTATGAAAATTTATGAAAAGTTCAATTACACCATGATTTCTCTATGTTCCCGAGGGCCTACAGTTACAACTCCGCTACCAGACTGTAGCAAATCAAAAGTTACGTCGAATGAGCCTATCGGCGTATTCCTGGCTATTGTAGTTTAGGAGATATTGGCAGATTTAGCCATTTTGGGGGGTATGAAAATTTATGAAAAGTTCAATTACACCATGATTTCTCTATGTTCCCGAGGGCCTACAGTTACAACTCCGCTACCAGACTGTAGCAAATCAAAAGTTACGTCGAATGAGCCTATCGGCGTATTCCTGGCTATCGTAGTTTAGGAGATATTGGCAGATTTAGCCATTTTGGGGGGTATGAAAATTTATGAAAAGTTCAATTACACCATGATTTCTCTATGTTCCCGAGGGCCTACAGTTACAACTCCGCTACCAGACTGTAGCAAATCAAAAGTTACGTCGAATGAGCCTATCGGCGTATTCCTGGCTATTGTAGTTTAGGAGATATTGGCAGATTTAGCCATTTTGGGGGGTATGAAAATTTATGAATAGTTCAATTACACCATGATTTCTCTATGTTCCCGAGGGCCTACAGTTACAACTCCGCTACCAGACTGTAGCAAATCAAAAGTTACGTCGAATGAGCCTATCGGCGTATTCCTGGCTATTGTAGTTTAGGAGATATTGGCAGATTTAGCCATTTTGGGGGGTATGAAAATTTATGAAAAGTTTAATTACACCATGATTTCTCTGTGTTCCCGAGGGCCTACAGTTACAACTCCGCTACCAGACTGTAGCAAATCAAAAGTTACGTCGAATGAGCCTATCGGCGTATTCCTGGCTATTGTAGTTTAGGAGATATTGGCAGATTTAGCTATTTTGGGGGGTATGAAAATTTATGAAAAGTTCAATTACACCATGATTTCTCTATGTTCCCGAGGGCCTACAGTTACAACTCCGCTACCAGACTGTAGCAAATCAAAAGTTACGTCGAATGAGCCTATCGGAGTATTCCTGGCTATTGTAGTTGAGGAGATATTGGCAGATTTAGCCATTTTGGGGGGTATGAAAATTTATGAAAAGTTCAATTACACCATGATTTCTCTATGTTCCCGAGGGCCTACAGTTACAACTCCGCTACCAGACTGTAGCAAATCAAAAGTTACGTCGAATGAGCCTATCGGCGTATTCCTGGCTATTGTAGTTTAGGAGATATTGGCAGATTTAGCCATTTTGGGGGGTATGAAAATTTATGAAAAGTTCAATTACACCATGATTTCTCTATGTTCCCGAGGGCCTACAGTTACAACTCCGCTACCAGACTGTAGCAAATCAAAAGTTACGTCGAATGAGCCTATCGGCGTATTCCTGGCTATTGTAGTTTAGGAGATATTGGCAGATTTAGCCATTTTGGGGGGTATGAAAATTTATGAAAAGTTCAATTACACCAAGATTTCTCTATGTTCCCGAGGGCCTACAGTTACAACTCCGCTACCAGACTGTAGCAAATCAAAAGTTACGTCGAATGAGCCTATCGGCGTATTCCTGGCTATTGTAGTTTAGGAGATATTGGCAGATTTAGCCATTTTGGGGGGTATGAAAATTTATGAAAAGTTCAATTACACCATGATTTCTCTATGTTCCCGAGGGCCTACAGTTACAACTCCGCTACCAGACTATAGCAAATCAAAAGTTACGTCGAATGAGCCTATCGGCGTATTCCTGGCTATTGTAGTTTAGGAGATATTGGCAGATTTAGCCATTTTGGGGGGTATGAAAATTTATGAAAAGTTCAATTACACCATGATTTCTCTATGTTCCCGAGGGCCTACAGTTACAACTCCGCTACCAGACTGTAGCAAATCAAAAGTTACGTCGAATGAGCCTATCGGCGTATTCCTGGCTATTGTAGTTTAGGAGATATTGGCAGATTTAGCCATTTTGGGGGGTATGAAAATTTATGAAAAGTTCATGATTTCTCTGTGTTCCCGAGGGCCTACAGTTACAACTCCGCTACCAGACTGTAGCAAATCAAAAGTTACGTCGAATGAGCCTATCGGCGTATTCCTGGCTATTGTAGTTTAGGAGACATTGGCAGATTTAGCCATTTTGGGGGGTATGAAAATTTATGAAAAGTTCAATTACACCATGATTTCTCTATGTTCCCGAGGGCCTACAGTTACAACTCCGCTACCAGACTGTAGCAAATCAAAAGTTACGTCGAATGAGCCTATCGGCGTATTCCTGGCTATTGTAGTTTAGGAGACATTGGCAGATTTAGCCATTTTGGGGGGTATGAAAATTTATGAAAAGTTCAATTACACCAAGATTTCTCTATGTTCCCGAGGGCCTACAGTTACAACTCCGCTACCAGACTGTAGCAAATCAAAAGTTACGTCGAATGAGCCTATCGGCGTATTCCTGGCTATTGTAGTTTAGGAGATATTGGCAGATTTAGCCATTTTGGGGGGTATGAAAATTTATGAAAAGTTCAATTACACCATGATTTCTCTATGTTCCCGAGGGCCTACAGTTACAACTCCGCTACCAGACTGTAGCAAATCAAAAGTTACGTCGAATGAGCCTATCGGCGTATTCCTGGCTATTGTAGTTTAGGAGATATTGGCAGATTTAGCCATTTTGGGGGGTATGAAAATTTATGAAAAGTTCAATTACACCATGATTTCTCTATGTTCCCGACGGCCTACAGTTACAACTCCGCTACCAGACTGTAGCAAATCAAAAGTTACGTCGAATGAGCCTATCGGCGTATTCCTGGCTATCGTAGTTTAGGAGATATTGGCAGATTTAGCCATTTTGGGGGGTATGAAAATTTATGAAAAGTTCAATTACACCATGATTTCTCTATGTTCCCGAGGGCCTACAGTTACAACTCCGCTACCAGACTGTAGCAAATCAAAAGTTACGTCGAATGAGCATATCGGCGTATTCCTGGCTATTGTAGTTTAGGAGATATTGGCAGATTTAGCCATTTTGGGGGGTATGAAAATTTATGAAAAGTTCAATTACACCATGATTTCTCTAT
Source organism: Botryllus schlosseri (assembly GCF_051294905.1). NCBI lineage: Eukaryota > Metazoa > Chordata > Ascidiacea > Stolidobranchia > Styelidae > Botryllus > Botryllus schlosseri. The sequence goes on from NW_027648656.1 coordinate 28,262, forward strand.
GTTCCCGAGGGCCTACAGTTACAACTCCGCTACCAGACTGTAGCAAATCAAAAGTTACGTCGAATGAGCCTATCGGCGTATTCCTGGCTATTGTAGTTTAGGAGATATTGGCAGATTTAGCCATTTTGGGGGGTATGAAAATTTATGAAAAGTTCAATTACACCATGATTTCTCTATGTTCCCGAGGGCCTACAGTTACAACTCCGCTACCAGACTGTAGCAAATCAAAAGTTACGTCGAATGAGCCTATCGGCGTATTCCTGGCTATTGTAGTTTAGGAGATATTGGCAGATTTAGCCATTTTGGGGGGTATGAAAATTTATGAAAAGTTCAATTACACCATGATTTCTCTATGTTCCCGAGGGCCTACAGTTACAACTCCGCTACCAGACTGTAGCAAATCAAAAGTTACGTCGAATGAGCCTATCGGCGTATTCCTGGCTATTGTAGTTTAGGAGATATTGGCAGATTTAGCCATTTTGGGGGGTATGAAAATTTATGAAAAGTTCAATTACACCATGATTTCTCTATGTTCCCGAGGGCCTACAGTTACAACTCCGCTACCAGACTGTAGCAAATCAAAAGTTACGTCGAATGAGCCCATCGGCGTATTCCTGGCTATTGTAGTTTAGGAGATATTGGCAGATTTAGCCATTTTGGGGGGTATGAAAATTTATGAAAAGTTCAATTACACCATGATTTCTCTATGTTCCCGAGGGCCTACAGTTACAACTCCGCTACCAGACTGTAGCAAATCAAAAGTTACGTCGAATGAGCCTATCGGCGTATTCCTGGCTATTGTAGTTAAGGAGACATTGGCAGATTTAGCCATTTTGGGGGGTATGAAAATTTATGAAAAGTTCAATTACACCATGATTTCTCTATGTTCCCGAGGGCCTACAGTTACAACTCCGCTACCAGACTGTAGCAAATCAAAAGTTACGTCGAATGAGCCTATCGGCGTATTCCTGGCTATTGTAGTTTAGGAGATATTGGAAGATTTAGCCATTTTGGGGGGTATGAAAATTTATGAAAAGTTCAATTACACCATGATTTCTCTATGTTCCCGAGGGCCTACAGTTACAACTCCGCTACCAGACTGTAGCAAATCAAAAGTTACGTCGAATGAGCCTATCGGCGTATTCCTGGCTATTGTAGTTTAGGAGATATTGGCAGATTTAGCCATTTTGGGGGGTATGAAAATTTATGAAAAGTTCAATTACACCATGATTTCTCTATGTTCCCGAGGGCCTACAGTTACAACTCCGCTACCAGACTGTAGCAAATCAAAAGTTACGTCGAATGAGCCTATCGGCGTATTCCTGGCTATTGTAGTTTAGGAGATATTGGCAGATTTAGCCATTTTGGGGGGTATGAAAATTTATGAAAAGTTCAATTACACCATGATTTCTTTATGTTCCTGAGGGCCTACAGTTACAACTCCGCTACCAGACTGTAGCAAATCAAGAGTTACGTCGAATGAGCCTATCGGCGTATTCCTGGCTATTGTAGTTTAGGAGATATTGGCAGATTTAGCCATTTTGGGGGGTATGAAAATTTATGAAAAGTTCAATTACACCATGATTTCTCTATGTTCCCGAGGGCCTACAGTTACAACTCCGCTACCAGACTGTAGCAAATCAAAAGTTACGTCGAATGAGCCTATCGGCGTATTCCTGGCTATTGTAGTTTAGGAGATATTGGCAGATTTAGCCATTTTGGGGGGTATGAAAATTTATGAAAAGTTCAATTACACCATGATTTCTCTATGTTCCCGAGGGCCTACAGTTACAACTCCGCTACCAGACTGTAGCAAATCAAAAGTTACGTCGAATCAGCCTATCGGCGTATTCCTGGCTATTGTGGTTTAGGAGATATTGGCAGATTTAGCCATTTTGGGGGGTATGAAAATTTATGAAAAGTTCAATTACACCATGATTTCTCTATGTTCCCGAGGGCCTATAGTTACAACTCCGCTACCAGACTGTAGCAAATCAAAAGTTACGTCGAATGAGCCTATCGGCGTATTCCTGGCTATTGTAGTTTAGGAGATATTGGCAGATTTAGCCATTTTGGGGGGTATGAAAATTTATGAAAAGTTCAATTACACCATGATTTCTCTATGTTCCCGAGGGCCTACAGTTGCAACTCCGCTACCAGACTGTAGCAAATCAAAAGTTACGTCGAATGAGCCTATCGGCGTATTCCTGGCTATTGTAGTTTAGGAGATATTGGCAGATTTAGCCATTTTGGGGGGTATGAAAATTTATGAAAAGTTCATGATTTCTCTGTGTTCCCGAGGGCCTACAGTTACAACTCCGCTACCAGACTGTAGCAAATCAAAAGTTACGTCGAATGAGCCTATCGGCGTATTCCTGGCTATTGTAGTTTAGGAGACATTGGCAGATTTAGCCATTTTGGGGGGTATGAAAATTTATGAAAAGTTCAATTACACCATGATTTCTCTATGTTCCCGAGGGCCTCAAGTTACAACTCCGCTACCAGACTGTAGCAAATCAAAAGTTACGTCGAATGAGCCTATCGGCGTATTCCTGGCTATTGTAGTTTAGGAGATATTGGCAGATTTAGCCATTTTGGGGGGTATGAAAATTTATGAAAAGTTCAATTACACCATGATTTCTCTATGTTCCCGAGGGCCTACAGTTACAACTCCGCTACCAGACTGTAGCAAATCAAAAGTTACGTCGAATGAGCCTATCGGCGTATTCCTGGCTATTGTAGTTTAGGAGATATTGGCAGATTTAGCCATTTTGGGGGGTATGAAAATTTATGAAAAGTTCAATTACACCATGATTTCTCTATGTTCCCGAGGGCCTACAGTTACAACTCCGCTACCAGACTGTAGCAAATCAAAAGTTACGTCGAATGAGCCTATCGGCGTATTCCTGGCTATTGTAGTTTAGGAGATATTGGCAGATTTAGCCATTTTGGGGGGTATGAAAATTTATGAAAAGTTCAATTACACCATGATTTCTCTATGTTCCCGAGGGCCTACAGTTACAACTCCGCTACCAGACTGTAGCAAATCAAAAGTTACGTCGAATCAGCCTATCGGCGTATTCCTGGCTATTGTGGTTTAGGAGATATTGGCAGATTTAGCCATTTTGGGGGGTATGAAAATTTATGAAAAGTTCAATTACACCATGATTTCTCTATGTTCCCGAGGGCCTACAGTTACAACTCCGCTACCAGACTGTAGCAAATCAAAAGTTACGTCGAATGAGCCTATCGGCGTATTCCTGGCTATTGTAGTTTAGGAGATATTGGCAGATTTAGCCATTTTGGGGGGTATGAAAATTTATGAAAAGTTCAATTACACCATGATTTCTCTATGTTCCCGAGGGCCTACAGTTGCAACTCCGCTACCAGACTGTAGCAAATCAAAAGTTACGTCGAATGAGCCTATCGGCGTATTCCTGGCTATTGTAGTTTAGGAGATATTGGCAGATTTAGCCATTTTGGGGGGTATGAAAATTTATGAAAAGTTCATGATTTCTCTGTGTTCCCGAGGGCCTACAGTTACAACTCCGCTACCAGACTGTAGCAAATCAAAAGTTACGTCGAATGAGCCTATCGGCGTATTCCTGGCTATTGTAGTTTAGGAGATATTGGCAGATTTAGCCATTTTGGGGGGTATGAAAATTTATGAAAAGTTCAATTACACCATGATTTCTCTATGTTCCCGAGGGCCTACAGTTACAACTCCGCTACCAGACTGTAGCAAATCAAAAGTTACGTCGAATGAGCCTATCGGCGTATTCCTGGCTATTGTAGTTTAGGAGATATTGGCAGATTTAGCCATTTTGGGGGGTATGAAAATTTATGAAAAGTTCAATTACACCATGATTTCTCTATGTTCCCGAGGGCCTACAGTTACAACTCCGCTACCAGACTGTAGCAAATCAAAAGTTACGTCGAATGAGCCCATCGGCGTATTCCTGGCTATTGTAGTTTAGGAGATATTGGCAGATTTAGCCATTTTGGGGGGTATGAAAATTTATGAAAAGTTCAATTACACCATGATTTCTCTATGTTCCCGAGGGCCTACAGTTACAACTCCGCTACCAGACTGTAGCAAATCAAAAGTTACGTCGAATGAGCCTATCGGCGTATTCCTGGCTATTGTAGTTTAGGAGATATTGGCAGATTTAGCCATTTTGCGGGGTATGAAAATTTATGAAAAGTTCAATTACAACATGATTTCTTTATGTTCCCGAGGGCCTACAGTTACAACTCCGCTACCAGACTGTAGCAAATCAAGAGTTACGTCGAATGAGCCTATCGGCGTATTCCTGGCTATTGTAGTTTAGGAGATATTGGCAGATTTAGCCATTTTGGGGGGTATGAAAATTTATGAAAAGTTCAATTACACCATGATTTCTTATTAAAATGAACCCGAATATTTTCGGCTGACACTCGTCAGGGGTAATCGTCAGCAACTAGTAGAGAATTCGAAAGAACAGCGTATATCAACAATCGTAACACAAAATATGACGTCACCAGCACGAAATGTCGAATACGAGAGCGTTCAATGTCAACAAAAAGAGTTCGTGTATCATCTAAAAATAGTACATTGAACGCTCTCGTATTCGACATTTCGTGCTGGTGACGTCATATTTTGTGTTACGATTGTTGATATACGCTGTTCTTTCGAATTCTCTACTAGTTGCTGACGATTACCCCTGACGAGTGTCAGCCGAAAATATTCGGGTTCATTTTAATATGAATATACTATTCAATTGTATATTGAAGTTCTGTACCTCAAAGAAGCTGACCATGATTTCTCTATGTTCCCGAGGGCCTACAGTTACAACTCCGCTACCAGACTGTAGCAAATCAAAAGTTACGTCGAATGAGCCTATCGGCGTATTCCTGGCTATTGTAGTTTAGGAGACATTGGCAGATTTAGCCATTTTGGGGGGTATGAAAATTTATGAAAAGTTCAATTACACCATGATTTCTCTATGTTCCCGAGGGCCTACAGTTACAACTCCGCTACCAGACTGTAGCAAATCAAAAGTTACGTCGAATGAGCCTATCGGCGTATTCCTGGCTATTGTAGTTTAGGAGATATTGGCAGATTTAGCCATTTTGGGGGGTATGAAAATTTATGAAAAGTTCAATTACACCATGATTTCTCTATGTTCCCGAGGGCCTACAGTTACAACTCCGCTACCAGACTGTAGCAAATCAAAAGTTACGTCGAATGAGCCTATCGGCGTATTCCTGGCTATTGTAGTTTAGGAGATATTGGCAGATTTAGCCATTTTGGGGGGTATGAAAATTTATGAAAAGTTCAATTACACCATGATTTCTCTATGTTCCCGAGGGCCTACAGTTACAACTCCGCTACCAGACTGTAGCAAATCAAAAGTTACGTCGAATGAGCCTATCGGCGTATTCCTGGCTATTGTAGTTTAGGAGATATTGGCAGATTTAGCCATTTTGGGGGGTATGAAAATTTATGAAAAGTTCAATTACACCATGATTTCTCTATGTTCCCGAGGGCCTACAGTTACAACTCCGCTACCAGACTGTAGCAAATCAAAAGTTACGTCGAATGAGCCTATCGGCGTATTCCTGGCTATTGTAGTTTAGGAGATATTGGCAGATTTAGCCATTTTGAGGGGTATGAAAATTTATGAAAAGTTCAATTACACCATGATTTCTCTATGTTCCCGAGGGCCTACAGTTACAACTCCGCTACCAGACTGTAGCAAATCAAAAGTTACGTCGAATGAGCCTATCGGCGTATTCCTGGCTATTGTAGTTTAGGAGATATTGGCAGATTTAGCCATTTTGGGGGGTATGAAAATTTATGAAAAGTTCAATTACACCATGATTTCTCTATGTTCCCGAGGGCCTACAGTTACAACTCCGCTACCAGACTGTAGCAAATCAAAAGTTACGTCGAATGAGCCTATCGGCGTATTCCTGGCTATTGTAGTTTAGGAGATATTGGCAGATTTAGCCATTTTGGGGGGTATGAAAATTTATGAAAAGTTCAATTACACCATGATTTCTCTATGTTCCCGAGGGCCTACAGTTACAACTCCGCTACCAGACTGTAGCAAATCAAAAGTTACGTCGAATGAGCCCATCGGCGTATTCCTGGCTATTGTAGTTTAGGAGATATTGGCAGATTTAGCCATTTTGGGGGGTATGAAAATTTATGAAAAGTTCAATTACACCATGATTTCTCTATGTTCCCGAGGGCCTACAGTTACAACTCCGCTACCAGACTGTAGCAAATCAAAAGTTACGTCGAATGAGCCTATCGGCGTATTCCTGGCTATTGTAGTTTAGGAGATATTGGCAGATTTAGCCATTTTGCGGGGTATGAAAATTTATGAAAAGTTCAATTACAACATGATTTCTTTATGTTCCCGAGGGCCTACAGTTACAACTCCGCTACCAGACTGTAGCAAATCAAGAGTTACGTCGAATGAGCCTATCGGCGTATTCCTGGCTATTGTAGTTTAGGAGATATTGGCAGATTTAGCCATTTTGGGGGGTATGAAAATTTATGAAAAGTTCAATTACACCATGATTTCTCTATGTTCCCGAGGGCCTACAGTTACAACTCCGCTACCAGACTGTAGCAAATCAAAAGTTACGTCGAATGAGCCTATCGGCGTATTCCTGGCTATTGTAGTTTAGGAGATATTGGCAGATTTGGCCATTTTGGGGGGTATGAAAATTTATGAAAAGTTCAATTACACCATGATTTCTCTATGTTCCCGAGGGCCTACAGTTACAACTCCGCTACCAGACTGTAGCAAATCAAAAGTTACATCGAATGAGCCTATCGGCGTATTCCTGGCTATTGTAGTTTAGGAGATATTGGCAGATTTAGCCATTTTGGGGGGTATGAAAATTTATGAAAAGTTCAATTACACCATGATTTCTCTATGTTCCCGAGGGCCTACAGTTACAACTCCGCTACCAGACTGTAGCAAATCAAAAGTTACGTCGAATGAGCCTATCGGCGTATTCCTGGCTATTGTAGTTTAGGAGATATTGGCAGATTTAGCCATTTTGGGGGGTATGAAAATTTATGATAAGTTCAATTACACCATGATTTCTCTATGTTCCCGAGGGCCTACAGTTACAACTCCGCTACCAGACTGTAGCAAATCAAAAGTTACGTCGAATGAGCCTATCGGCGTATTCCTGGCTATTGTAGTTTAGGAGATATTGGCAGATTTAGCCATTTTGGGGGGTATGAAAATTTATGAAAAGTTCAATTACACCATGATTTCTCTATGTTCCCGAGGGCCTACAGTTACAACTCCGCTACCAGACTGTAGCAAATCAAAAGTTACGTCGAATGAGCCTATCGGCGTATTCCTGGCTATTGTAGTTTAGGAGATATTGGCAGATTTAGCCATTTTGGGGGGTATGAAAATTTATGAAAAGTTCAATTACACCAAGATTTCTCTATGTTCCCGGGGGCCTACAGTTACAACTCCGCTACCAGACTGTAGCAAATCAAAAGTTACGTCGAATGAGCCTATCGGCGTATTCCTGGCTATTGTAGTTTAGGAGATATTGGCAGATTTAGCCATTTTGGGGGGTATGAAAATTTATGAAAAGTTCAATTACACCAAGATTTCTCTATGTTCCCGAGGGCCTACAGTTACAACTCCGCTACCAGACTGTAGCAAATCAAAAGTTACGTCGAATGAGCCTATCGGCGTATTCCTGGCTATTGTAGTTTAGGAGATATTGGCAGATTTAGCCATTTTGGGGGGTATGAAAATTTATGAAAAGTTCAATTACACCATGATTTCTCTATGTTCCCGAGGGCCTACAGTTACAACTCCGCTACCAGACTGTAGCAAATCAAAAGTTACGTCGAATGAGCCTATCGGCGTATTCCTGGCTATTGTAGTTTAGGAGATATTGGCAGATTTAGCCATTTTGGGGGGTATGAAAATTTATGAAAAGTTCAATTACACCATGATTTCTCTATGTTCCCGAGGGCCTACAGTTACAACTCCGCTACCAGACTGTAGCAAATCAAAAGTTACGTCGAATGAGCCTATCGGCGTATTCCTGGCTATTGTAGTTTAGGAGATATTGGCAGATTTAGCCATTTTGGGGGGTATGAAAATTTATGAAAAGTTCAATTACACCATGATTTCTCTATGTTCCCGAGGGCCTACAGTTACAACTCCGCTACCAGACTGTAGCAAATCAAAAGTTACGTCGAATGAGCCTATCGGCGTATTCCTGGCTATTGTAGTTTAGGAGATATTGGCAGATTTAGCCATTTTGGGGGGTATGAAAATTTATGAAAAGTTCAATTACACCATGATTTCTCTATGTTCCCGAGGGCCTACAGTTACAACTCCGCTACCAGACTGTAGCAAATCAAAAGTTACGTCGAATGAGCCTATCGGCGTATTCCTGGCTATTGTAGTTTAGGAGATATTGGCAGATTTAGCCATTTTGGGGGGTATGAAAATTTATGAAAAGTTCAATTACACCAAGATTTCTCTATGTTCCCGAGGGCCTACAGTTACAACTCCGCTACCAGACTGTAGCAAATCAAAAGTTACGTCGAATGAGCCTATCGGCGTATTCCTGGCTATTGTAGTTTAGGAGATAATGGCAGATTTAGCCATTTTGGGGGGTATGAAAATTTATGAAAAGTTCAATTACACCAAGATTTCTCTATGTTCCCGAGGGCCTACAGTTACAACTCCGCTACCAGACTGTAGCAAATCAAAAGTTACGTCGAATGAGCCTATCGGCGTATTCCTGGCTATTGTAGTTTAGGAGATATTGGCAGATTTAGCCATTTTGGGGGGTATGAAAATTTATGAAAAGTTCAATTACACCATGATTTCTCTATGTTCCCGAGGGCCTACAGTTACAACTCCGCTACCAGACTGTAGCAAATCAAAAGTTACGTCGAATGAGCCTATCGGCGTATTCCTGGCTATTGTAGTTTAGGAGATATTGGCAGATTTAGCCATTTTGGGGGGTATGAAAATTTATGAAAAGCTCAATTACACCATGATTTCTCTATGTTCCCGAGGGCCTACAGTTACAACTCCGCTACCAGACTGTAGCAAATCAAAAGTTACGTCGAATGAGCCTATCGGCGTATTCCTGGCTATTGTAGTTTAGGAGATATTGGCAGATTTAGCCATTTTGGGGGGTATGAAAATTTATGAAAAGTTCAATTACACCATGATTTCTCTATGTTCCCGAGGGCCTACAGTTACAACTCCGCTACCAGACTGTAGCAAATCAAAAGTTACGTCGAATGAGCCTATCGGCGTATTCCTGGCTATTGTAGTTTAGGAGATATTGGCAGATTTAGCCATTTTGGGGGGTATGAAAATTTATGAAAAGTTCAATTACACCATGATTTCTCTATGTTCCCGAGGGCCTACAGTTACAACTTCGCTACCAGACTGTAGCAAATCAAAAGTTACGTCGAATGAGCCTATCGGCGTATTCCTGGCTATTGTAGTTTAGGAGATATTGGCAGATTTAGTCATTTTCGGGGGTATGAAAATTTATGAAAAGTTCAATTACACCAAGATTTCTCTATGTTCCCGAGGGCCTACAGTTACAACTCCGCTACCAGACTGTAGCAAATCAAAAGTTACGTCGAATGAGCCTATCGGCGTATTCCTGGCTATTGTAGTTTAGGAGATATTGGCAGATTTAGCCATTTTGGGGGGTATGAAAATTTATGAAAAGTTCAATTACACCAAGATTTCTCTATGTTCCCGAGGGCCTACAGTTACAACTCCGCTACCAGACTGTAGCAAATCAAAAGTTACGTCGAATGAGCCTATCGGCGTATTCCTGGCTATTGTAGTTTAGGAGATATTGGCAGATTTAGCCATTTTGGGGGGTATGAAAATTTATGAAAAGTTCAATTACACCATGATTTCTCTATGTTCCCGAGGGCCTACAGTTACAACTCCGCTACCAGACTGTAGCAAATCAAAAGTTACGTCGAATGAGCCTATCAGCGTATTCCTGGCTATTGTAGTTTAGGAGATATTGGCAGATTTAGCCATTTTGGGGGGTATGAAAATTTATGAAAAGTTCAATTACACCATGATTTCTCTATGTTCCCGAGGGCCTACAGTTACAACTCCGCTACCAGACTGTAGCAAATCAAAAGTTACGTCGAATGAGCCTATCGGCGTTTTCCTGGCTATTGTAGTTTAGGAGATATTGGCAGATTTAGCCATTTTGGGGGGTATGAAAATTTATGAAAAGTTCAATTACACCATGATTTCTCTATGTTCCCGAGGGCCTACAGTTACAACTCCGCTACCAGACTGTAGCAAATCAAAAGTTACGTCGAATGAGCCTATCGGCGTATTCCTGGCTATTGTAGTTTAGGAGATATTGGCAGATTTAGCCATTTTGGGGGGTATGAAAATTTATGAAAAGTTCAATTACACCATGATTTCTCTATGTTCCCGAGGGCCTACAGTTACAACTCCGCTACCAGACTGTAGCAAATCAAAAGTTACGTCGAATGAGCCTATCGGCGTATTCCTGGCTATTGTAGTTTAGGAGATATTGGCAGATTTAGCCATTTTGGGGGGTATGAAAATTTATGAAAAGTTCAATTACACCATGATTTCTCTATGTTCCCGAGGGCCTACAGTTACAACTCCGCTACCAGACTGTAGCAAATCAAAAGTTACGTCGAATGAGCCTATCGGCGTATTCCTGGCTATTGTAGTTTAGGAGATATTGGCAGATTTAGCCATTTTGGGGGGTAAGAAAATTTATGAAAAGTTCAATTACACAATGATTTCTCTATGTTCCCGAGGGCCTACAGTTACAACTCCGCTACCAGACTGTAGCAAATCAAAAGTTACGTCGAATGAGCCTATCGGCGTATTCCTGGCTATTGTAGTTTAGGAGATATTGGCAGATTTAGCCATTTTGGGGGGTATGAAAATTTATGAAAAGTTCAATTACACCATGATTTCTCTATGTTCCCGAGGGCCTACAGTTACAACTCCGCTACCAGACTGTAGCAAATCAAAAGTTACGTCGAATGAGCCTATCGGCGTATTCCTGGCTATTGTAGTTTAGGAGATATTGGCAGATTTAGCCATTTTGGGGGGTATGAAAATTTATGAAAAGTTCAATTACACCATGATTTCTCTATGTTTCCGAGGGCCTACAGTTACAAGTCCGCTACCAGACTGTAGCAAATCAAAAGTTACGTCGAATGAGCCTATCGGCGTATTCCTGGCTATTGTAGTTTAGGAGATATTGGCAGATTTAGCCATTTTGGGGGGTATGAAAATTTATGAAAAGTTCAATTACACCATGATTTCTCTATGCTCCCGAGGGCCTACAGTTACAACTCCGCTACCAGACTGTAGCAAATCAAAAGTTACGGCGAATGAGCCTATCGGCGTATTCCTGGCTATTGTAGTTTAGGAGATATTGGCAGATTTAGCCATTTTGGGGGGTATGAAAATTTATGAAAAGTTCAATTACACCATGATTTCTCTATGTTCCCGAGGGGCTACAGTTACAACTCCGCTACCAGACTGTAGCAAATCAAAAGTTACGTCGAATGAGCCTATCGGCGTATTCCTGGCTATTGTAGTTTAGGAGATATTGGCAGATTTAGCCATTTTGGGGGGTATGAAAATTTATGAAAAGTTCAATTACACCATGATTTCTCTATGTTCCCGAGGGCCTACAGTTACAACTCCGCTACCAGACTGTAGCAAATCAAAAGTTACGTCGAATGAGCCTATCGGCGTATTCCTGGCTATTGTAGTTTAGGAGATATTGGCAGATTTAGCCATTTTGGGGGGTATGAAAATTTATGAAAAGTTCAATTACACCATGATTTCTCTATGTTCCCGAGGGCCTACAGTTACAACTCCGCTACCAGACTGTAGCAAATCAAAAGTTACGTCGAATGAGCCTATCGGCGTATTCCTGGCTATCGTAGTTTAGGAGATATTGGCAGATTTAGCCATTTTGGGGGGTATGAAAATTTATGAAAAGTTCAATTACACCATGATTTCTCTATGTTCCCGAGGGCCTACAGTTACAACTCCGCTACCAGACTGTAGCAAATCAAAAGTTACGTCGAATGAGCCTATCGGCGTATTCCTGGCTATTGTAGTTTAGGAGATATTGGCAGATTTAGCCATTTTGGGGGGTATGAAAATTTATGAAAAGTTCAATTACACCATGATTTCTCTATGTTCCCGAGGGCCTACAGTTACAACTCCGCTACCAGACTGTAGCAAATCAAAAGTTACGTCGAATGAGCCTATCGGCGTATTCCTGGCTATTGTAGTTTAGGAGATATTGGCAGATTTAGCCATTTTGGGGGGTATGAAAATTTATGAAAAGTTTAATTACACCATGATTTCTCTGTGTTCCCGAGGGCCTACAGTTACAACTCCGCTACCAGACTGTAGCAAATCAAAAGTTACGTCGAATGAGCCTATCGGCGTATTCCTGGCTATTGTAGTTTAGGAGATATTGGCAGATTTAGCTATTTTGGGGGGTATGAAAATTTATGAAAAGTTCAATTACACCATGATTTCTCTATGTTCCCGAGGGCCTACAGTTACAACTCCGCTACCAGACTGTAGCAAATCAAAAGTTACGTCGAATGAGCCTATCGGAGTATTCCTGGCTATTGTAGTTTAGGAGATATTGGCAGATTTAGCCATTTTGGGGGGTATGAAAATTTATGAAAAGTTCAATTACACCATGATTTCTCTATGTTCCCGAGGGCCTACAGTTACAACTCCGCTACCAGACTGTAGCAAATCAAAAGTTACGTCGAATGAGCCTATCGGCGTATTCCTGGCTATTGTAGTTTAGGAGATATTGGCAGATTTAGCCATTTTGGGGGGTATGAAAATTTATGAAAAGTTCAATTACACCATGATTTCTCTATGTTCCCGAGGGCCTACAGTTACAACTCCGCTACCAGACTGTAGCAAATCAAAAGTTACGTCGAATGAGCCTATCGGCGTATTCCTGGCTATTGTAGTTTAGGAGATATTGGCAGATTTAGCCATTTTGGGGGGTATGAAAATTTATGAAAAGTTCAATTACACCAAGATTTCTCTATGTTCCCGAGGGCCTACAGTTACAACTCCGCTACCAGACTGTAGCAAATCAAAAGTTACGTCGAATGAGCCTATCGGCGTATTCCTGGCTATTGTAGTTTAGGAGATATTGGCAGATTTAGCCATTTTGGGGGGTATGAAAATTTATGAAAAGTTCAATTACAACATGATTTCTCTATGTTCCCGAGGGCCTACAGTTACAACTCCGCTACCAGACTGTAGCAAATCAAAAGTTACGTCGAATGAGCCTATCGGCGTATTCCTGGCTATTGTAGTTTAGGAGATATTGGCAGATTTAGCCATTTTGGGGGGTATGAAAATTTATAAAAAGTTCAATTACACCATGATTTCTCTATGTTCCCGAGGGCCTACAGTTACAACTCCGCTACCAGACTGTAGCAAATTAAAAGTTACGTCGAATGAGCCTATCGGCGTATTCCTGGCTATTGTAGTTTAGGAGATATTGGCAGATTTAGCCATTTTGGGGGTATGGAAATTTATGAAATATTCAATTACACCATGATTTCTCTATGTTCCCGAGGGCCTACAGTTACAACTCCGCTACCAGACTGTAGCAAATCAAAATTTACGTCGAATGAGCCTATCGGCGTATTCCTGGCTATTGTAGTTTAGGAGATATTGGCAGATTTAGCCATTTTGGGGGGTATGAAAATTTATGAAAAGTTCAATTACACCATGATTTCTCTATGTTCCCGAGGGCCTACAGTTACAACTCCGCTACCAGACTGTAGCAAATCAAAAGTTACGTCGAATGAGCCTATCGGCGTATTCCTGGCTATTGTAGTTTAGGAGATATTGGCAGATTTAGCCATTTTGGGGGGTATGAAAATTTATGAAAAGTTCAATTACACCATGATTTCTCTATGTTCCCGAGGGCCTACAGTTACAACTTCGCTACCAGACTGTAGCAAATCAAAAGTTACGTCGAATGAGCCTATCGGCGTATTCCTGGCTATTGTAGTTTAGGAGATATTGGCAGATTTAGCCATTTTGGGGGGTATGAAAATTTATGAAAAGTTCAATTACACCATGATTTCTCTATGTTCCCGAGGGCCTACAGTTACAACTCCGCTACCAGACTGTAGCAAATCAAAAGTTACGTCGAATGAGCCTATCGGCGTATTCCTGGCTATTGTAGTTTAGGAGATATTGGCAGATTTAGCCATTTTGGGGGGTATGAAAATTTATGAAAAGTTCAATTACACCAAGATTTCTCTATGTTCCCGAGGGCCTACAGTTACAACTCCGCTACCAGACTGTAGCAAATCAAAAGTTACGTCGAATGAGCCTATCGGCGTATTCCTGGCTATTGTAGTTTAGGAGATATTGGCAGATTTAGCCATTTTGGGGGGTATGAAAATTTATGAAAAGTTCAATTACAACATGATTTCTCTATGTTCCCGAGGGCCTACAGTTACAACTCCGCTACCAGACTGTAGCAAATCAAAAGTTACGTCGAATGAGCCTATCGGCGTATTCCTGGCTATTGTAGTTTAGGAGATATTGGCAGATTTAGCCATTTTGGGGGGTATGAAAATTTATAAAAAGTTCAATTACACCATGATTTCTCTATGTTCCCGAGGGCCTACAGTTACAACTCCGCTACCAGACTGTAGCAAATTAAAAGTTACGTCGAATGAGCCTATCGGCGTATTCCTGGCTATTGTAGTTTAGGAGATATTGGCAGATTTAGCCATTTTGGGGGTATGGAAATTTATGAAATATTCAATTACACCATGATTTCTCTATGTTCCCGAGGGCCTACAGTTACAACTCCGCTACCAGACTGTAGCAAATCAAAATTTACGTCGAATGAGCCTATCGGCGTATTCCTGGCTATTGTAGTTTAGGAGATATTGGCAGATTTAGCCATTTTGGGGGGTATGAAAATTTATGAAAAGTTCAATTACACCATGATTTCTCTATGTTCCCGAGGGCCTACAGTTACAACTCCGCTACCAGACTGTAGCAAATCAAAAGTTACGTCGAATGAGCCTATCGGCGTATTCCTGGCTATTGTAGTTTAGGAGATATTGGCAGATTTAGCCATTTTGGGGGGTATGAAAATTTATGAAAAGTTCAATTACACCATGATTTCTCTATGTTCCCGAGGGCCTACAGTTACAACTCCGCTACCAGACTGTAGCAAATCAAAAGTTACGTCGAATGAGCCTATCGGCGTATTCCTGGCTATTGTAGTTTAGGAGATATTGGCAGATTTAGCCATTTTGGGGGGTATGAAAATTTATGAAAAGTTCAATTACACCATGATTTCTTTATGTTCCCGAGGACCTCCAGTTACAACTCCGCTACCAGACTGTAGCAAATCAAAATTTACGTCGAATGAGCCTATCGGCGTATTCCTGGCTATTGTAGTTTAGGAGATATTGGCAGATTTAGCCATTTTGGGGGGTATGATAATTTATGAAAAGTTCAATTACACCATGATTTCTCTGTGTTCCCGAGGGCCTACAGTTACAACTCCGCTACCAGACTGTAGCAAATCAAAAGTTACGTCGAATGAGCCTATCGGCGTATTCCTGGCTATTGTAGTTTAGGAGATATTGGCAGATTTAGCCATTTTGGGGGGTATGAAAATTTATGAAAAGTTCAATTACACCATGATTTCTCTATGTTCCCGAGGGCCTACAGTTACTACTCCGCTACCAGACTGTAGCAAATCAAAAGTTACGTCGAATGAGCCTATCGGAGTATTCCTGGCTATTGTAGTTTAGGAGATATTGGCAGATTTAGCCATTTTGGGGGGTATGAAAATTTATGAAAAGTTCAATTACACCATGATTTCTCTATGTTCCCGAGGGCCTACAGTTACAACTCCGCTACCAGACTGTAGCAAATCAAAAGTTACGTCGAATGAGCCTATCGGCGTATTCCTGGCTATTGTAGTTTAGGAGATATTGGCAGATTTAGCCATTTTGGGGGGTATGAAAATTTATGAAAAGTTCAATTACACCATGATTTCTCTATGTTCCCGAGGGCCTACAGTTACAACTCCGCTACCAGACTGTAGCAAATCAAAAGTTACGTCGAATGAGCCTATCGGCGTATTCCTGGCTATTGTAGTTTAGGAGATATTGGCAGATTTAGCCATTTTGGGGGGTATGAAAATTTATGAAAAGTTCAATTACACCAAGATTTCTCTATGTTCACGAGGGCCTACAGTTACAACTCCGCTACCAGACTGTAGCAAATCAAAAGTTACGTCGAATGAGCCTATCGGCGTATTCCTGGCTATTGTAGTTTAGGAGATATTGGCAGATTTAGCCATTTTGGGGGGTATGAAAACTTATAAAAAGTTCAATTACACCATGATTTCTCTATGTTCCCGAGGGCCTACAGTTACAACTCCGCTACCAGACTGTAGCAAATCAAAAGTTACGTCGAATGAGCCTATCGGCGTATTCCTGGCTATTGTAGTTTAGGAGATATTGGCAGATTTAGCCATTTTGGGGGGTATGAAAATTTATGAAAAGTTCAATTACACCATGATTTCTCTATGTTCCCGAGGGCCTACAGTTACAACTCCGTTACCAGACTGTAGCAAATCAAAAGTTACGTCGAATGAGCCTATCGGCGTATTCCTGGCTATTGTAGTTTAGGAGATATTGGCAGATTTAGCCATTTTGGGGGGTATGAAAATTTATGAAAAGTTCAATTACACCATGATTTCTCTATGTTCCCGAGGGCCTACAGTTACAACTCCGCTACCAGACTGTAGCAAATCAAAAGTTACGTCGAATGAGCCTATCGGCGTATTCCTGGCTATTGTAGTTTAGGAGATATTGGCAGATTTAGCCATTTTGGGGGGTATGAAAATTTATGAAAAGTTCAATTACACCATAATTTCTCTATGTTCCCGAGGGCCTACAGTTACAACTCCGCTACCAGACTGTAGCAAATCAAAAGTTACGTCGAATGAGCCTATCGGCGTATTCCTGGCTATTGTAGTTTAGGAGATATTGGCAGATTTAGCCATTTTGGGGGGTATGAAAATTTATGAAAAGTTCAATTACACCATGATTTCTTTATGTTCCCGAGGACCTCCAGTTACAACTCCGCTACCAGACTGTAGCAAATCAAAATTTACGTCGAATGAGCCTATCGGCGTATTCCTGGCTATTGTAGTTTAGGAGATATTGGCAGATTTAGCCATTTTGGGGGGTATGAAAATTTATGAAAAGTTCAATTACACCATGATTTCTCTATGTTCCCGAGGGCCTACAGTTACAACTCCGCTACCAGACTGTAGCAAATCAAAAGTTACGTCGAATGAGCCTATCGGCGTATTCCTGGCTATTGTAGTTTAGGAGATATTGGCAGATTTAGCCATTTTGGATGGTATGAAAATTTATGAAAAGTTCAATTACACCATGATTTCTCTATGTTCCCGAGGGCCTACAGTTACAACTCCGCTACCAGACTGTAGCAAATCAAAAGTTACGTCGAATGAGCCTATCGGCGTATTCCTGGCTATTGTAGTTTAGGAGATATTGGCAGATTTAGCCATTTTGGGGGGTATGAAAATTTATGAAAAGTTCAATTACACCATGATTTCTCTATGTTCCCGAGGGCCTACAGTTACAACTCCGCTACCAGACTGTAGCAAATCAAAAGTTACGTCGAATGAGCCTATCGGCGTATTCCTGGCTATTGTAGTTTAGGAGATATTGGCAGATTTAGCCATTTTGGGGGGTATGGAAATTTATGAAAAGTTCAATTACACCATGATTTCTCTATGTTCCCGAGGGCCTACAGTTACAACTCCGCTACCAGACTGTAGCAAATCAAAAGTTACGTCGAATGAGCCTATCGGCGTATTCCTGGCTATTGTAGTTTAGGAGATATTGGCAGATTTAGCCATTTTGGGGGGTATGAAAATTTATGAAAAGTTCAATTACACCATGATTTCTCTATGTTCCCGAGGGCCTACAGTTACAACTCCGCTACCAGACTGTAGCAAATCAAAAGTTACGTCGAATGAGCCTATCGGCGTATTCCTGGCTATTGTAGTTTAGGAGATATTGGCAGATTTAGCCATTTTGGGGGGTATGAAAATTTATGAAAAGTTCAATTACACCATGATTTCTCTATGTTCCCGAGGGCCTACAGTTACAACTTCGCTACCAGACTGTAGCAAATCAAAAGTTACGTCGAATGAGCCTATCGGCGTATTCCTGGCTATTGTAGTTTAGGAGATATTGGCAGATTTAGCCATTTTGGGGGGTATGAAAATTTATGAAAAGTTCAATTACACCATGATTTCTCTATGTTCCCGAGGGCCTACAGTTACAACTCCGCTACCAGACTGTAGCAAATCAAAAGTTACGTCGAATGAGCCTATCGGCGTATTCCTGGCTATTGTAGTTTAGGAGATATTGGCAGATTTAGCCATTTTGGGGGGTATGAAAATTTATGAAAAGTTCAATTACACCATGATTTCTCTATGTTCCCGAGGGCCTACAGTTACAACTCCGCTACCAGACTGTAGCAAATCAAAAGTTACGTCGAATGAGCCTATCGGCGTATTCCTGGCTATTGTAGTTTAGGAGATATTGGCAGATTTAGCCATTTTGGGGGGTATGAAAATTTATGAAAAGTTCAATTACACCATGATTTCTCTATGTTCCCGAGGGCCTACAGTTACAACTCCGCTACCAGACTGTAGCAAATCAAAAGTTACGTCGAATGAGCCTATCGGCGTATTCCTGGCTATTGTAGTTTAGGAGATATTGGCAGGTTTAGCCATTTTGGGGGGTATGAAAATTTATGAAAAGTTCAATTACACCATGATTTCTCTATGTTCCCGAGGGCCTACAGTTACAACTCCGCTACCAGACTGTAGCAAATCAAAAGTTACGTCGAATGAGCCTATCGGCGTATTCCTGGCTATTGTAGTTTAGGAGATATTGGCAGATTTAGCCATTTTGGGGGGTATGAAAATTTATGAAAAGTTCAATTACACCATGATTTCTCTATGTTCCCGAGGGCCTACAGTTACAACTCCGCTACCAGACTGTAGCAAATCAAAAGTTACGTCGAATGAGCCTATCGGCGTATTCCTGGCTATTGTAGTTTAGGAGATATTGGCAGATTTAGCCATTTTGGGGGGTATGAAAATTTATGAAAAGTTCAATTACACCATGATTTCTCTATGTTCCCGAGGGCCTACAGTTACAACTCCGCTACCAGACTGTAGCAAATCAAAAGTTACGTCGAATGAGCCTATCGGCGTATTCCTGGCTATTGTAGTTTAGGAGATATTGGCAGATTTAGCCATTTTGGGGAATATGAAAATTTATGAAAAGTTCAATTACACCATGATTTCTCTGTGTTCCCGAGGGCCTACAGTTACAACTCCGCTACCAGACTGTAGCAAATCAAAAGTTACGTCGAATGAGCCTATCGGCGTATTCCTGGCTATTGTAGTTTAGGAGATATTGGCAGATTTAGCCATTTTGGGGGGTATGAAAATTTATGAAAAGTTCAATTACACCATGATTTCTCTATGTTCCCGAGGGCCTCCAGTTACAACTCTGCTACCAGACTGTAGCAAATCAAAAGTTACGTCGAATGAGCCTATCGGCGTATTCCTGGCTATTGTAGTTTAGGAGATATTGGCAGATTTAGCCATTTTGGGGGGTATGAAAATTTATGAAAAGTTCAATTACACCAAGATTTCTCTATGTTCCCGAGGGCCTACAGTTACAACTCCGCTACCAGACTGTAGCAAATCAAAAGTTACGTCGAATGAGCCTATCGGCGTATTCCTGGCTATTGTAGTTTAGGAGATATTGGCAGATTTAGCCATTTTGGGGGGTATGAAAATTTATAAAAAGTTCAATTACACCATGATTTCTCTATGTTCCCGAGGGCCTACAGTTACAACTCCGCTACCAGACTGTAGCAAATCAAAAGTTACGTCGAATGAGCCTATCGGCGTATTCCTGGCTATTGTAGTTTAGGAGATATTGGCAGATTTAGCCATTTTGGGGGGTATGAAAATTTATGAAAAGTTCAATTACACCATGATTTCTCTATGTTCCCGAGGGCCTACAGTTACAACTCCGCTACCAGACTGTAGCAAATCAAAATTTACGTCGAATGAGCCTATCGGCGTATTCCTGGCTATTGTAGTTTAGGAGATATTGGCAGATTTAGCCATTTTGGGGGGTATGAAAATTTATGAAAAGTTCAATTACACCATGATTTCTCTATGTTCCCGAGGGCCTACAGTTACAACTCCGCTACCAGACTGTAGCAAATCAAAAGTTACGTCGAATGAGCCTATCGGCGTATTCCTGGCTATTGTAGTTTAGGAGATATTGGCAGATTTAGCCATTTTGGGGGGTATGAAAATTTATGAAAAGTTCAATTACACCATGATTTCTCTATGTTCCCGAGGGCCTACAGTTACAACTCTGCTACCAGACTGTAGCAAATCAAAATTTACGTCGAATGAGCCTATCGGCGTATTCCTGGCTATTGTAGTTTAGGAGATATTGGCAGATTTAGCCATTTTGGGGGGTATGAAAATTTATGAAAAGTTCAATTACACCATGATTTCTCTATGTTCCCGAGGGCCTACAGTTACAACTCCGCTACCAGACTGTAGCAAATCAAAAGTTACGTCGAATGAGCCTATCGGCGTATTCCTGGCTATTGTAGTTTAGGAGATATTGGCAGATTTAGCCATTTTGGGGGGTATGAAAATTTATGAAAAGTTCAATTACACCATGATTTCTTTATGTTCCCGAGGACCTCCAGTTACAACTCCGCTACCAGACTGTAGCAAATCAAAATTTACGTCGAATGAGCCTATCGGCGTATTCCTGGCTATTGTAGTTTAGGAGATATTGGCAGATTTAGCCATTTTGGGGGGTATGAAAATTTATGAAAAGTTCAATTACACCATGATTTCTCTATGTTCCCGAGGGCCTACAGTTACAACTTCGCTACCAGACTGTAGCAAATCAAAAGTTACGTCGAATGAGCCTATCGGCGTATTCCTGGCTATTGTAGTTTAGGAGATATTGGCAGATTTAGCCATTTTGGGGGGTATGAAAATTTATGAAAAGTTCAATTACACCATGATTTCTCTATGTTCCCGAGGGCCTACAGTTACAACTCCGCTACCAGACTGTAGCAAATCAAAAGTTACGTCGAATGAGCCTATCGGCGTATTCCTGGCTATTGTAGTTTAGGAGATATTGGCAGATTTAGCCATTTTGGGGGGTATGAAAATTTATGAAAAGTTCAATTACACCATGATTTCTCTATGTTCCCGAGGGCCTACAGTTACAACTCCGCTACCAGACTGTAGCAAATCAAAAGTTACGTCGAATGAGCCTATCGGCGTATTCCTGGCTATTGTAGTTTAGGAGATATTGGCAGATTTAGCCATTTTGGGGGGTATGGAAATTTATGAAAAGTTCAATTACACCATGATTTCTCTATGTTCCCGAGGGCCTACAGTTACAACTCCGCTACCAGACTGTAGCAAATCAAAAGTTACGTCGAATGAGCCTATCGGCGTATTCCTGGCTATTGTAGTTTAGGAGATATTGGCAGATTTAGCCATTTTGGGGGGTATGAAAATTTATGAAAAGTTCAATTACACCATGATTTCTCTATGTTCCCGAGGGCCTACAGTTACAACTCCGCTACCAGACTGTAGCAAATCAAAAGTTACGTCGAATGAGCCTATCGGCGTATTCCTGGCTATTGTAGTTTAGGAGATATTGGCAGATTTAGCCATTTTGGGGGGTATGAAAATTTATGAAAAGTTCAATTACACCATGATTTCTCTATGTTCCCGAGGGCCTACAGTTACAACTTCGCTACCAGACTGTAGCAAATCAAAAGTTACGTCGAATGAGCCTATCGGCGTATTCCTGGCTATTGTAGTTTAGGAGATATTGGCAGATTTAGCCATTTTGGGGGGTATGAAAATTTATGAAAAGTTCAATTACACCATGATTTCTCTATGTTCCCGAGGGCCTACAGTTACAACTCCGCTACCAGACTGTAGCAAATCAAAAGTTACGTCGAATGAGCCTATCGGCGTATTCCTGGCTATTGTAGTTTAGGAGATATTGGCAGATTTAGCCATTTTGGGGGGTATGAAAATTTATGAAAAGTTCAATTACACCATGATTTCTCTATGTTCCCGAGGGCCTACAGTTACAACTCCGCTACCAGACTGTAGCAAATCAAAAGTTACGTCGAATGAGCCTATCGGCGTATTCCTGGCTATCGTAGTTTAGGAGATATTGGCAGATTTAGCCATTTTGGGGGGTATGAAAATTTATGAAAAGTTCAATTACACCATGATTTCTCTATGTTCCCGAGGGCCTACAGTTACAACTCCGCTACCAGACTGTAGCAAATCAAAAGTTACGTCGAATGAGCCTATCGGCGTATTCCTGGCTATTGTAGTTTAGGAGATATTGGCAGATTTAGCCATTTTGGGGGGTATGAAAATTTATGAAAAGTTCAATTACACCATGATTTCTCTATGTTCCCGAGGGCCTACAGTTACAACTCCGCTACCAGACTGTAGCAAATCAAAAGTTACGTCGAATGAGCCTATCGGCGTATTCCTGGCTATTGTAGTTTAGGAGATATTGGCAGATTTAGCCATTTTGGGGGGTATGAAAATTTATGAAAAGTTCAATTACACCATGATTTCTCTATGTTCCCGAGGGCCTACAGTTACAACTCCGCTACCAGACTGTAGCAAATCAAAAGTTACGTCGAATGAGCCTATCGGCGTATTCCTGGCTATTGTAGTTTAGGAGATATTGGCAGATTTAGCCATTTTGGGGGGTATGAAAATTTATGAAAAGTTCTATTACACCATGATTTCTCTATGTTTCCGAGGGCCTACAGTTACAACTCCGCTACCAGACTGTAGCAAATCAGAAGTTACGTCGAATGAGCCTATCGGCGTATTCCTGGCTATTGTAGTTTAGGAGATATTGGCAGATTTAGCCATTTTGGGGGGTATGAAAATTTATGAAAAGTTCAATTACACCATGATTTCTCTATGTTCCCGAGGGCCTACAGTTACAACTCCGCTACCAGACTGTAGCAAATCAAAAGTTACGTCGAATGAGCCTATCGGCGTATTCCTGGCTATTGTAGTTTAGGAGATATTGGCAGATTTAGCCATTTTGGGGGGTATGAAAATTTATGAAAAGTTCAATTACACCATGATTTCTCTATGTTCCCGAGGGCCTACAGTTACAACTCCGCTACCAGACTGTAGCAAATCAAAAGTTACGTCGAATGAGCCTATCGGCGTATTCCTGGCTATTGTAGTTTAGGAGATATTGGCAGATTTAGCCATTTTGGGGGGTATGAAAATTTATGAAAAGTTCAATTACACCATGATTTCTCTATGTTCCCGAGGGCCTACATCTCCTAAACTACAATAGCCAGGAATACGCCGATAGGCTCATTCGACGTAACTTTTGATTTGCTACAGTCTGGTAGCGGAGTTGTAACTGTAGGCCCTCGGGAACACAGAGAAATCATGGTGTAATTGAACTTTTCATAAATTTTCATACCCCCCAAAATGGCTAAATCTGCCAATATCTCCTAAACTACAATAGCCAGGAATACGCCGATAGGCTCATTCGACGTAACTTTTGATTTGCTACAGTCTGGTAGCGGAGTTGTAACTGTAGGCCCTCGGGAACATAGAGAAATCATGGTGTAATTGAACTTTTCATAAATTTTCATACCCCCCAAAATGGCTAAATCTGCCAATATCTCCTAAACTACAATAGCCAGGAATACGCCGATAGGCTCATTCGACGTAACTTTTGATTTGCTACAGTCTGGTAGCGGAGTTGTAACTGTAGGCCCTCGGGAACATAGAGAAATCATGGTGTAATTGAACTTTTCATAAATTTTCATACCCCCCAAAATGGCTAAATCTGCCAATATCTCCTAAACTACAATAGCCAGGAATACGCCGATAGGCTCATTCGACGTAACTTTTGATTTGCTACAGTCTGGTAGCGGAGTTGTAACTGTAGGCCCTCGGGAACATAGAGAAATCATGGTGTAATTGAACTTTTCATAAATTTTCATACCCCCCAAAATGGCTAAATCTGCCAATATCTCCTAAACTACAATAGCCAGGAATACGCCGATAGGCTCATTCGACGTAACTTTTGATTTGCTACAGTCTGGTAGCGGAGTTGTAACTGTAGGCCCTCGGGAACATAGAGAAATCATGGTGTAATTGAACTTTTCATAAATTTTCATACCCCCCAAAATGGCTAAATCTGCCAATATCTCCTAAACTACAATAGCCAGGAATACGCCGATAGGCTTATTCGACGTAACTTTTGATTTGCTACAGTCTGGTAGCGGAGTTGTAACTGTAGGCCCTCGGGAACATAGAGAAATCATGGTGTAATTGAACTTTTCATAAATTTTCATACCCCCCAAAATGGCTAAATCTGCCAATATCTCCTAAACTACAATAGCCAGGAATACGCCGATAGGCTCATTCGACGTAACTTTTGATTTGCTACAGTCTGGTAGCGAAGTTGTAACTGTAGGCCCTCGGGAACATAGAGAAATCATGGTGTAATTGAACTTTTCATAAATTTTCATACCCCCCAAAATGGCTAAATCTGCCAATATCTCCTAAACTACAATAGCCAGGAATACGCCGATAGGCTCATTCGACGTAACTTTTGATTTGCTACAGTCTGGTAGCGGAGTTGTAACTGTAGGCCCTCGGGAACATAGAGAAATCATGGTGTAATTGAACTTTTCATAAATTTTCATGCCCCCCAAAATGGCTAAATCTGCCAATATCTCCTAAACTACAATAGCCAGGAATACGCCGATAGGCTCATTCGACGTAACTTTTGATTTGCTACAGTCTGGTAGCGGAGTTGTAACTGTAGGCCCTCGGGAACATAGAGAAATCATGGTGTAATTGAACTTTTCATAAATTTCCATACCCCCCAAAATGGCTAAATCTGCCAATATCTCCTAAACTACAATAGCCAGGAATACGCCGATAGGCTCATTCGACGTAACTTTTGATTTGCTACAGTCTGGTAGCGGAGTTGTAACTGTAGGCCCTCGGGAACATAGAGAAATCATGGTGTAATTGAACTTTTCATAAATTTTCATACCCCCCAAAATGGCTAAATCTGCCAATATCTCCTAAACTACAATAGCCAGGAATACGCCGATAGGCTCATTCGACGTAACTTTTGATTTGCTACAGTCTGGTAGCGGAGTTGTAACTGTAGGCCCTCGGGAACATAGAGAAATCATGGTGTAATTGAACTTTTCATAAATTTTCATACCCCCCAAAATGGCTAAATCTGCCAATATCTCCTAAACTACAATAGCCAGGAATACGCCGATAGGCTCATTCGACGTAACTTTTGATTTGCTACAGTCTGGTAGCGGAGTTGTAACTGTAGGCCCTCGGGAACATAGAGAAATCATGGTGTAATTGAACTTTTCATAAATTTTCATACCCCCCAAAATGGCTAAATCTGCCAATATCTCCTAAACTACAATAGCCAGGAATACGCCGATAGGCTCATTCGACGTAAATTTTGATTTGCTACAGTCTGGTAGCGGAGTTGTAACTGGAGGTCCTCGGGAACATAAAGAAATCATGGTGTAATTGAACTTTTCATAAATTTTCATACCCCCCAAAATGGCTAAATCTGCCAATATCTCCTAAACTACAATAGCCAGGAATACGCCGATAGGCTCATTCGACGTAACTTTTGATTTGCTACAGTCTGGTAGCAAAGTTGTAACTGTAGGCCCTCGGGAACATAGAGAAATCATGGTGTAATTGAACTTTTCATAAATTTTCATACCCCCCAAAATGGCTAAATCTGCCAATATCTCCTAAACTACAATAGCCAGGAATACGCCGATAGGCTCATTCGACGTAACTTTTGATTTGCTACAGTCTGGTAGCGGAGTTGTAACTGTAGGCCCTCGGGAACATAGAGAAATCATGGTGTAATTGAACTTTTCATAAATTTCCATACCCCCCCAAAATGGCTAAATCTGCCAATATCTCCTAAACTACAATAGCCAGGAATACGCCGATAGGCTCATTCGACGTAAATTTTGATTTGCTACAGTCTGGTAGCGGAGTTGTAACTGTAGGCCCTCGGGAACATAGAGAAATCATGGTGTAATTGAACTTTTCATAAATTTTCATACCCCCCAAAATGGCTAAATCTGCCAATATCTCCTAAACTACAATAGCCAGGAATACGCCGATAGGCTCATTCGACGTAACTTTTGATTTGCTACAGTCTGGTAGCGGAGTTGTAACTGTAGGCCCTCGGGAACATAGAGAAATCATGGTGTAATTGAACTTTTTATAAATTTTCATACCCCCCAAAATGGCTAAATCTGCCAATATCTCCTAAACTACAATAGCCAGGAATACGCCGATAGGCTCATTCGACGTAACTTTTGATTTGCTACAGTCTGGTAGCGGAGTTGTAACTGTAGGCCCTCGGGAACATAGAGAAATCTTGGTGTAATTGAACTTTTCATAAATTTTCATACCCCCCAAAATGGCTAAATCTGCCAATATCTCCTAAACTACAATAGCCAGGAATACGCCGATAGGCTCATTCGACGTAACTTTTGATTTGCTACAGTCTGGTAGCGGAGTTGTAACTGTAGGCCCTCGGGAACATAGAGAAATCATGGTGTAATTGAACTTTTCATAAATTTTCATACCCCCCAAAATGGCTAAATCTGCCAATATCTCCTAAACTACAATAGCCAGGAATACGCCGATAGGCTCATTCGACGTAACTTTTGATTTGCTACAGTCTGGTAGCGGAGTTGTAACTGTAGGCCCTCGGGAACACAGAGAAATCATGGTGTAATTGAACTTTTCATAAATTTTCATATTCCCCAAAATGGCTAAATCTGCCAATATCTCCTAAACTACAATAGCCAGGAATACGCCGATAGGCTCATTCGACGTAACTTTTGATTTGCTACAGTCTGGTAGCGGAGTTGTAACTGTAGGCCCTCGGGAACATAGAGAAATCATGGTGTAATTGAACTTTTCATAAATTTTCATACCCCCCAAAATGGCTAAATCTGCCAATATCTCCTAAACTACAATAGCCAGGAATACGCCGATAGGCTCATTCGACGTAACTTTTGATTTGCTACAGTCTGGTAGCGGAGTTGTAACTGTAGGCTCTCGGGAACATAGAGAAATCATGGTGTAATTGAACTTTTCATAAATTTTCATACCCCCCAAAATGGCTAAATCTGCCAATATCTCCTAAACTACAATAGCCAGGAATACGCCGATAGGCTCATTCGACGTAACTTTTGATTTGCTACAGTCTGGTAGCGGAGTTGTAACTGTAGGCCCTCGGGAACATAGAGAAATCATGGTGTAATTGAACTTTTCATAAATTTTCATACCCCCCAAAATGGCTAAATCTGCCAATATCTCCTAAACTACAATAGCCAGGAATACGCCGATAGGCTCATTCGACGTAACTTTTGATTTGCTACAGTCTGGTAGCGGAGTTGTAACTGTAGGCCCTCGGGAACATAGAGAAATCATGGTGTAATTGAACTTTTCATAAATTTTCATACCCCCCAAAATGGCTAAATCTGCCAATATCTCCTAAACTACAATAGCCAGGAATACGCCGATAGGCTCATTCGACGTAACTTTTGATTTGCTACAGTCTGGTAGCGGAGTTGTAACTGTAGGCCCTCGGGAACATAGAGAAATCATGGTGTAATTGAACTTTTCATAAATTTTCATACCCCCCAAAATGGCTAAATCTGCCAATATCTCCTAAACTACAATAGCCAGGAATACGCCGATAGGCTCATTCGACGTAACTTTTGATTTGCTACAGTCTGGTAGCGAAGTTGTAACTGTAGGCCCTCGGGAACATAGAGAAATCATGGTGTAATTGAACTTTTCATAAATTTTCATACCCCCCAAAATGGCTAAATCTGCCAATATCTCCTAAACTACAATAGCCAGGAATACGCCGATAGGCTCATTCGACGTAACTTTTGATTTGCTACAGTCTGGTAGCGGAGTTGTAACTGTAGGCCCTCGGGAACATAGAGAAATCATGGTGTAATTGAACTTTTCATAAATTTTCATACCCCCCAAAATGGCTAAATCTGCCAATATCTCCTAAACTACAATAGCCAGGAATACGCCGATAGGCTCATTCGACGTAACTTTTGATTTGCTACAGTCTGGTAGCGGAGTTGTAACTGTAGGCCCTCGGGAACATAGAGAAATCATGGTGTAATTGAACTTTTCATAAATTTCCATACCCCCCAAAATGGCTAAATCTGCCAATATCTCCTAAACTACAATAGCCAGGAATACGCCGATAGGCTCATTCGACGTAACTTTCGATTTGCTACAGTCTGGTAGCGGAGTTGTAACTGTAGGCCCTCGGGAACATAGAGAAATCATGGTGTAATTGAACTTTTCATAAATTTTCATACCCCCCAAAATGGCTAAATCTGCCAATATCTCCTAAACTACAATAGCCAGGAATACGCCGATAGGCTCATTCGACGTAAATTTTGATTTGCTACAGTCTGGTAGCGGAGTTGTAACTGGAGGTCCTCGGGAACATAAAGAAATCATGGTGTAATTGAACTTTCATAAATTTTCATACCCCCCAAAATGGCTAAATCTGCCAATATCTCCTAAACTACAATAGCCAGGAATACGCCGATAGGCTCATTCGACGTAACTTTTGATTTGCTACAGTCTGGTAGCGGAGTTGTAACTGTAGGCCCTCGGGAACATAGAGAAATCATGGTGTAATTGAACTTTTCATAAATTTTCATACCCCCCAAAATGGCTAAATCTGCCAATATCTCCTAAACTACAATAGCCAGGAATACGCCGATAGGCTCATTCGACGTAACTTTTGATTTGCTACAGTCTGGTAGCGGAGTTGTAACTGTAGGCCCTCGGGAACATAGAGAAATCATGGTGTAATTGAACTTTTCATAAATTTTCATACCCCCCAAAATGGCTAAATCTGCCAATATCTCCTAAACTACAATAGCCAGGAATACGCCGATAGGCTCATTCGACGTAAATTTTGATTTGCTACAGTCTGGTAGCGGAGTTGTAACTGTAGGCCCTCGGGAACATAGAGAAATCATGGTGTAATTGAACTTTTCATAAATTTTCATACCCCCCAAAATGGCTAAATCTGCCAATATCTCCTAAACTACAATAGCCAGGAATACGCCGATAGGCTCATTCGACGTAACTTTTGATTTGCTACAGTCTGGTAGCGGAGTTGTAACTGTAGGCCCTCGGGAACATAGAGAAATCATGGTGTAATTGAACTTTTTATAAATTTTCATACCCCCCAAAATGGCTAAATCTGCCAATATCTCCTAAACTACAATAGCCAGGAATACGCCGATAGGCTCATTCGACGTAACTTTTGATTTGCTACAGTCTGGTAGCGGAGTTGTAACTGTAGGCCCTCGGGAACATAGAGAAATCTTGGTGTAATTGAACTTTTCATAAATTTTCATACCCCCCAAAATGGCTAAATCTGCCAATATCTCCTAAACTACAATAGCCAGGAATACGCCGATAGGCTCATTCGACGTAACTTTTGATTTGCTACAGTCTGGTAGCGGAGTTGTAACTGTAGGCCCTCGGGAACATAGAGAAATCATGGTGTAATTGAGCTTTTCATAAATTTTCATACCCCCCAAAATGGCTAAATCTGCCAATATCTCCTAAACTACAATAGCCAGGAATACGCCGATAGGCTCATTCGACGTAACTTTTGATTTGCTACAGTCTGGTAGCGGAGTTGTAACTGTAGGCCCTCGGGAACATAGAGAAATCATGGTGTAATTGAACTTTTCATAAATTTTCATACCCCCCAAAATGGCTAAATCTGCCAATATCTCCTAAACTACAATAGCCAGGAATACTCCGATAGGCTCATTCGACGTAACTTTTGATTTGCTACAGTCTGGTAGCGGAGTTGTAACTGTAGGCCCTCGGGAACATAGAGAAATCATGGTGTAATTGAACTTTTCATAAATTTTCATACCCCCCAAAATGGCTAAATCTGCCAATATCTCCTAAACTACAATAGCCAGGAATACGCCGATAGGCTCATTCGACGTAACTTTTGATTTGCTACAGTCTGGTAGCGGAGTTGTAACTGTAGGCCCTCGGAAACACAGAGAAATCATGGTGTAATTGAACTTTTCATAAATTTTCATACCCCCCAAAATGGCTAAATCTGCCAATATCTCCTAAACTACAATAGCCAGGAATACGCCGATAGGCTCATTCGACGTAAATTTTGATTTGCTACAGTCTGGTAGCGGAGTTGTAACTGGAGGTCCTCGGGAACATAAAGAAATCATGGTGTAATTGAACTTTTCATAAATTTTCATACCCCCCAAAATGGCTAAATCTGCCAATATCTCCTAAACTACAATAGCCAGGAATACGCCGATAGGCTCATTCGACGTAACTTTTGATTTGCTACAGTCTGGTAGCGGAGTTGTAACTGTAGGCCCTCGGGAACATAGAGAAATCATGGTGTAATTGAACTTTTCATAAATTTTCATACCCCCCAAAATGGCTAAATCTGCCAATATCTCCTAAACTACAATAGCCAGGAATACGCCGATAGGCTCATTCGACGTAACTTTTGATTTGCTACAGTCTGGTAGCGGAGTTGTAACTGTAGGCCCTCGGGAACATAGAGAAATCATGGTGTAATTGAACTTTTCATAAATTTTCATACCCCCCAAAATGGCTAAATCTGCCAATATCTCCTAAACTACAATAGCCAGGAATACGCCGATAGGCTCATTCGACGTAAATTTTGATTTGCTACAGTCTGGTAGCGGAGTTGTAACTGTAGGCCCTCGGGAACATAGAGAAATCATGGTGTAATTGAACTTTTCATAAATTTTCATACCCCCCAAAATGGCTAAATCTGCCAATATCTCCTAAACTACAATAGCCAGGAATACGCCGATAGGCTCATTCGACGTAACTTTTGATTTGCTACAGTCTGGTAGCGGAGTTGTAACTGTAGGCCCTCGGGAACATAGAGAAATCATGGTGTAATTGAACTTTTTATAAATTTTCATACCCCCCAAAATGGCTAAATCTGCCAATATCTCCTAAACTACAATAGCCAGGAATACGCCGATAGGCTCATTCGACGTAACTTTTGATTTGCTACAGTCTGGTAGCGGAGTTGTAACTGTAGGCCCTCGGGAACATAGAGAAATCTTGGTGTAATTGAACTTTTCATAAATTTTCATACCCCCCAAAATGGCTAAATCTGCCAATATCTCCTAAACTACAATAGCCAGGAATACGCCGATAGGCTCATTCGACGTAACTTTTGATTTGCTACAGTCTGGTAGCGGAGTTGTAACTGTAGGCCCTCGGGAACATAGAGAAATCATGGTGTAATTGAGCTTTTCATAAATTTTCATACCCCCCAAAATGGCTAAATCTGCCAATATCTCCTAAACTACAATAGCCAGGAATACGCCGATAGGCTCATTCGACGTAACTTTTGATTTGCTACAGTCTGGTAGCGGAGTTGTAACTGTAGGCCCTCGGGAACATAGAGAAATCATGGTGTAATTGAACTTTTCATAAATTTTCATACCCCCCAAAATGGCTAAATCTGCCAATATCTCCTAAACTACAATAGCCAGGAATACTCCGATAGGCTCATTCGACGTAACTTTTGATTTGCTACAGTCTGGTAGCGGAGTTGTAACTGTAGGCCCTCGGGAACATAGAGAAATCATGGTGTAATTGAACTTTTCATAAATTTTCATACCCCCCAAAATGGCTAAATCTGCCAATATCTCCTAAACTACAATAGCCAGGAATACGCCGATAGGCTCATTCGACGTAACTTTTGATTTGCTACAGTCTGGTAGCGGAGTTGTAACTGTAGGCCCTCGGAAACACAGAGAAATCATGGTGTAATTGAACTTTTCATAAATTTTCATACCCCCCAAAATGGCTAAATCTGCCAATATCTCCTAAACTACAATAGCCAGGAATACGCCGATAGGCTCATTCGACGTAAATTTTGATTTGCTACAGTCTGGTAGCGGAGTTGTAACTGGAGGTCCTCGGGAACATAAAGAAATCATGGTGTAATTGAACTTTTCATAAATTTTCATACCCCCCAAAATGGCTAAATCTGCCAATATCTCCTAAACTACAATAGCCAGGAATACGCCGATAGGCTCATTCGACGTAACTTTTGATTTGCTACAGTCTGGTAGCGGAGTTGTAACTGTAGGCCCTCGGGAACATAGAGAAATCATGGTGTAATTGAACTTTTCATAAATTTTCATACCCCCCAAAATGGCTAAATCTGCCAATATCTCCTAAACTACAATAGCCAGGAATACGCCGATAGGCTCATTCGACGTAACTTTTGATTTGCTACAGTCTGGTAGCGGAGTTGTAACTGTAGGCCCTCGGGAACATAGAGAAATCATGGTGTAATTGAACTTTTCATAAATTTTCATACCCCCCAAAATGGCTAAATCTGCCAATATCTCCTAAACTACAATAGCCAGGAATACGCCGATAGGCTCATTCGACGTAACTTTTGATTTGCTACAGTCTGGTAGCGGGGTTGTAACTGTAGGCCCTCGGGAACATAGAGAAATCATGGTGTAATTGAACTTTTCATAAATTTCCATACCCCCCAAAATGGCTAAATCTGCCAATATCTCCTAAACTACAATAGCCAGGAATACGCCGATAGGCTCATTGTAGTTTAGGAGATATTGGCAGATTTAGCCATTTTGGGGGGTATGGAAATTTATGAAAAGTTCAATTACACCATGATTTCTCTATGTTCCCGAGGGCCTACAGTTACAACTCCGCTACCAGACTGTAGCAAATCAAAATTTACGTCGAATGAGCCTATCGGCGTATTCCTGGCTATTGTAGTTTAGGAGTTATTGGCAGATTTAGCCATTTTGGGGGGTATGAAAATTTATGAAAAGTTCAATTACACCATGATTTCTCTATGTTCCCGAGGGCCTACAGTTACAACTCCGCTACCAGACTGTAGCAAATCAAAAGTTACGTCGAATGAGCCTATCGGCGTATTCCTGGCTATTGTAGTTTAGGAGATATTGGCAGATTTAGCCATTTTGGGGGGTATGAAAATTTATGAAAAGTTCAATTACACCATGATTTCTCTATGTTCCCGAGGGCCTACAGTTACAACTCCGCTACCAGACTGTAGCAAATCAAAAGTTACGTCGAATGAGCCTATCGGCGTATTCCTGGCTATTGTAGTTTAGGAGATATTGGCAGATTTAGCCATTTTGGGGGGTATGAAAATTTATGAAAAGTTCAATTACACCATGATTTCTTTATGTTCCCGAGGACCTCCAGTTACAACTCCGCTACCAGACTGTAGCAAATCAAAATTTACGTCGAATGAGCCTATCGGCGTATTCCTGGCTATTGTAGTTTAGGAGATATTGGCAGATTTAGCCATTTTGGGGGGTATGAAAATTTATGAAAAGTTCAATTACACCATGATTTCTCTGTGTTCCCGAGGGCCTACAGTTACAACTCCGCTACCAGACTGTAGCAAATCAAAAGTTACGTCGAATGAGCCTATCGGCGTATTCCTGGCTATTGTAGTTTAGGAGATATTGGCAGATTTAGCCATTTTGGGGGGTATGAAAATTTATGAAAAGTTCAATTACACCATGATTTCTCTATGTTCCCGAGGGCCTACAGTTACAACTCCGCTACCAGACTGTAGCAAATCAAAAGTTACGTCGAATGAGCCTATCGGAGTATTCCTGGCTATTGTAGTTTAGGAGATATTGGCAGATTTAGCCATTTTGGGGGGTATGAAAATTTATGAAAAGTTCAATTACACCATGATTTCTCTATGTTCCCGAGGGCCTAAAGTTACAACTCCGCTACCAGACTGTAGCAAATCAAAAGTTACGTCGAATGAGCCTATCGGCGTATTCCTGGCTATTGTAGTTTAGGAGATATTGGCAGATTTAGCCATTTTGGGGGGTATGAAAATTTATGAAAAGTTCAATTACACCATGATTTCTCTATGTTCCCGAGGGCCTACAGTTACAACTCCGCTACCAGACTGTAGCAAATCAAAAGTTACCTCGAATGAGCCTATCGGCGTATTCCTGGCTATTGTAGTTTAGGAGATATTGGCAGATTTAGCCATTTTGGGGGGTATGAAAATTTATGAAAAGTTCAATTACACCAAGATTTCTCTATGTTCCCGAGGGCCTACAGTTACAACTCCGCTACCAGACTGTAGCAAATCAAAAGTTACGTCGAATGAGCCTATCGGCGTATTCCTGGCTTTTGTAGTTTAGGAGATATTGGCAGATTTAGCCATTTTGGGGGGTATGAAAATTTATAAAAAGTTCAATTACACCATGATTTCTCTATGTTCCCGAGGGCCTACAGTTACAACTCCGCTACCAGACTGTAGCAAATCAAAAGTTACGTCGAATGAGCCTATCGGCGTATTCCTGGCTATTGTAGTTTAGGAGATATTGGCAGATTTAGCCATTTTGGGGGGTATGAAAATTTATGAAAAGTTCAATTACACCATGATTTCTCTATGTTCCCGAGGGCCTACAGTTACAACTCCGCTACCAGACTGTAGCAAATTAAAATTTACGTCGAATGAGCCTATCGGCGTATTCCTGGCTATTGTAGTTTAGGAGATATTGGCAGATTTAGCCATTTTGGGGGGTATGAAAATTTATGAAAAGTTCAATTACACCATGATTTCTCTATGTTCCCGAGGGCCTACAGTTACAACTCCGCTACCAGACTGTAGCAAATCAAAAGTTACGTCGAATGAGCCTATCGGCGTATTCCTGGCTATTGTAGTTTAGGAGATATTGGCAGATTTAGCCATTTTGGGGGGTATGAAAATTTATGAAAAGTTCAATTACACCATGATTTCTCTATGTTCCCGAGGGCCTACAGTTACAACTCCGCTACCAGACTGTAGCAAATCAAAAGTTACGTCGAATGAGCCTATCGGCGTATTCCTGGCTATTGTAGTTTAGGAGATATTGGCAGATTTAGCCATTTTGGGGGGTATGAAAATTTATGAAAAGTTCAATTACACCATGATTTCTTTATGTTCCCGAGGACCTCCAGTTACAACTCCGCTACCAGACTGTAGCAAATCAAAATTTACGTCGAATGAGCCTATCGGCGTATTCCTGGCTATTGTAGTTTAGGAGATATTGGCAGATTTAGCCATTTTGGGGGGTATGAAAATTTATGAAAAGTTCAATTACACCATGATTTCTCTATGTTCCCGAGGGCCTACAGTTACAACTCCGCTACCAGACTGTAGCAAATCAAAAGTTACGTCGAATGAGCCTATCGGCGTATTCCTGGCTATTGTAGTTTAGAAGATATTGGCAGATTTAGCCATTTTGGGGGGTATGAAAATTTATGAAAAGTTCAATTACACCATGATTTCTCTATGTTCCCGAGGGCCTACAGTTACAACTCCGCTACCAGACTGTAGCAAATCAAAAGTTACGTCGAATGAGCCTATCGGCGTATTCCTGGCTATTGTAGTTTAGGAGATATTGGCAGATTTAGCCATTTTGGGGGGTATGGAAATTTATGAAAAGTTCAATTACACCATGATTTCTCTATGTTCCCGAGGGCCTACAGTTACAACTCCGCTACCAGACTGTAGCAAATCAAAAGTTACGTCGAATGAGCCTATCGGCGTATTCCTGACTATTGTAGTTTAGGAGATATTGACAGATTTAGCCATTTTGGGGGGTATGAAAATTTATGAAAAGTTCAATTACACCATGATTTCTCTATGTTCCCGAGGGCCTACAGTTACAACTCCGCTACCAGACTGTAGCAAATCAAAAGTTACGTCGAATGAGCCTATCGGCGTATTCCTGGCTATTGTAGTTTAGGAGATATTGGCAGATTTAGCCATTTTGGGGGGTATGAAAATTTATGAAAAGTTCAATTACACCATGATTTCTCTATGTTCCCGAGGGCCTACAGTTACAACTCCGCTACCAGACTGTAGCAAATCAAAAGTTACGTCGAATGAGCCTATCGGCGTATTCCTGGCTATTGTAGTTTAGGAGATATTGGCAGATTTAGCCATTTTGGGGGGTATGAAAATTTATGAAAAGTTCAATTACACCATGATTTCTCTATGTTCCCGAGGGCCTACAGTTACAACTCCGCTACCAGACTGTAGCAAATCAAAAGTTACGTCGAATGAGCCTATCGGCGTATTCCTGGCTATTGTAGTTTAGGAGATATTGGCAGATTTAGCCATTTTGGGGGGTATGAAAATTTATGAAAAGTTCAATTACACCATGATTTCTCTATGTTCCCGAGGGCCTACAGTTACAACTCCGCTACCAGACTGTAGCAAATCAAAAGTTACGTCGAATGAGCCTATCGGCGTATTCCTGGCTATTGTAGTTTAGGAGATATTGGCAGATTTAGCCATTTTGGGGGGTATGAAAATTTATGAAAAGTTCAATTACACCATGATTTCTCTATGTTCCCGAGGGCCTACAGTTACAACTCCGCTACCAGACTGTAGCAAATCAAAAGTTACGTCGAATGAGCCTATCGGCGTATTCCTGGCTATTGTAGTTTAGGAGATATTGGCAGATTTAGCCATTTTGGGGGGTATGAAAATTTATGAAAAGTTCAATTACACCATGATTTCTCTATGTTCCCGAGGGCCTACAGTTACAACTCCGCTACCAGACTGTAGCAAATCAAAAGTTACGTCGAATGAGCCTATCGGCGTATTCCTGGCTATTGTAGTTTAGGAGATATTGGCAGATTTAGCCATTTTGGGGAATATGAAAATTTATGAAAAGTTCAATTACACCATGATTTCTCTGTGTTCCCGAGGGCCTACAGTTACAACTCCGCTACCAGACTGTAGCAAATCAAAAGTTACGTCGAATGAGCCTATCGGCGTATTCCTGGCTATTGTAGTTTAGGAGATATTGGCAGATTTAGCCATTTTGGGGGGTATGAAAATTTATGAAAAGTTCAATTACACCATGATTTCTCTATGTTCCCGAGGGCCTACAGTTACAACTCCGCTACCAGACTGTAGCAAATCAAAAGTTACGTCGAATGAGCCAATCGGCGTATTCCTGGCTATTGTAGTTTAGGAGATATTGGCAGATTTAGCCATTTTGGGGGGTATGAAAATTTATGAAAAGTTCAATTACACCAAGATTTCTCTATGTTCCCGAGGGCCTACAGTTACAACTCCGCTACCAGACTGTAGCAAATCAAAAGTTACGTCGAATGAGCCTATCGGCGTATTCCTGGCTATTGTAGTTTAGGAGATATTGGCAGATTTAGCCATTTTGGGGGGTATGAAAATTTATGAAAAGTTCAATTACACCATGATTTCTAGATGTTCCCGAGGGCCTACAGTTACAACTCCGCTACCAGACTGTAGCAAATCAAAAGTTACGTCGAATGAGCCTATCGGCGTATTCCTGGCTATTGTAGTTTAGGAGATATTGGCAGATTTAGCCATTTTGGGGGGTATGAAAATTTATGAAAAGTTCAATTACACCATGATTTCTCTATGTTCCCGAGGGCCTACAGTTAAAACTCCGCTACCAGACTGTAGCAAATCAAAAGTTACGTCGAATGAGCCTATCGGCGTATTCCTTGCTATTGTAGTTTAGGAGATATTGGCAGATTTAGCCATTTTGGGGGGTATGAAAATTTATGAAAAGTTCAATTACACCATGATTTCTCTATGTTCCCGAGGGCCTACAGTTACAACTCCGCTACCAGACTGTAGCAAATCAAAAGTTACGTCGAATGAGCCTATCGGCGTATTCCTGGCTATTGTAGTTTAGGAGATATTGGCAGATTTAGCCATTTTGGGGAATATGAAAATTTATGAAAAGTTCAATTACACCATGATTTCTCTGTGTTCCCGAGGGCCTACAGTTACAACTCCGCTACCAGACTGTAGCAAATCAAAAGTTACGTCGAATGAGCCTATCGGCGTATTCCTGGCTATTGTAGTTTAGGAGATATTGGCAGATTTAGCCATTTTGGGGGGGTATGAAAATTTATGAAAAGTTCAATTACACCATGATTTCTCTATGTTCCCGAGGGCCTACAGTTACAACTCCGCTACCAGACTGTAGCAAATCAAAAGTTACGTCGAATGAGCCTATCGGCGTATTCCTGGCTATTGTAGTTTAGGAGATATTGGCAGATTTAGCCATTTTGGGGGGTATGAAAATTTATGAAAAGTTCAATTACACCAAGATTTCTCTATGTTCCCGAGGGCCTACAGTTACAACTCCGCTACCAGACTGTAGCAAATCAAAAGTTACGTCGAATGAGCCTATCGGCGTATTGCTGGCTATTGTAGTTTAGGAGATATTGGCAGATTTAGCCATTTTGGGGGGTATGAAAATTTATAAAAAGTTCAATTACACCATGATTTCTCTATGTTCCCGAGGGCCTACAGTTACAACTCCGCTACCAGACTGTAGCAAATCAAAAGTTACGTCGAATGAGCCTATCGGCGTATTCCTGGCTATTGTAGTTTAGGAGATATTGGCAGATTTAGCCATTTTGGGGGGTATGAAAATTTATGAAAAGTTCAATTACACCATGATTTCTCTATGTTCCCGAGGGCCTACAGTTACAACTCCGCTACCAGACTGTAGCAAATCAAAATTTACGTCGAATGAGCCTATCGGCGTATTCCTGGCTATTGTAGTTTAGGAGATATTGGCAGATTTAGCCATTTTGGGGGGTATGAAAATTTATGAAAAGTTCAATTACACCATGATTTCTCTATGTTCCCGAGGGCCTACAGTTACAACTCCGCTACCAGACTGTAGCAAATCAAAAGTTACGTCGAATGAGCCTATCGGCGTATTCCTGGCTATTGTAGTTTAGGAGATATTGGCAGATTTAGCCATTTTGGGGGGTATGAAAATTTATGAAAAGTTCAATTACACCATGATTTCTCTATGTTCCCGAGGGCCTACAGTTACAACTCCGCTACCAGACTGTAGCAAATCAAAAGTTACGTCGAATGAGCCTATCGGCGTATTCCTGGCTATTGTAGTTTAGGAGATATTGGCAGATTTAGCCATTTTGGGGGGTATGAAAATTTATGAAAAGTTCAATTACACCATGATTTCTTTATGTTCCCGAGGACCTCCAGTTACAACTCCGCTACCAGACTGTAGCAAATCAAAATTTACGTCGAATGAGCCTATCGGCGTATTCCTGGCTATTGTAGTTTAGGAGATATTGGCAGATTTAGCCATTTTGGGGGGTATGAAAATTTATGAAAAGTTCAATTACACCATGATTTCTCTATGTTCCCGAGGGCCTACAGTTACAACTCCGCTACCAGACTGTAGCAAATTAAAAGTTACGTCGAATGAGCCTATCGGCGTATTCCTGGCTATTGTAGTTTAGGAGATATTGGCAGATTTAGCCATTTTGGGGGGTATGAAAATTTATGAAAAGTTCAATTACACCATGATTTCTCTATGTTCCCGAGGGCCTACAGTTACAACTCCGCTACCAGACTGTAGCAAATCAAAAGTTACGTCGAATGAGCCTATCGGCGTATTCCTGGCTATTGTAGTTTAGGAGATATTGGCAGATTTAGCCATTTTGGGGGGTATGAAAATTTATGAAAAGTTCAATTACACCATGATTTCTCTATGTTCCCGAGGGCCTACAGTTACAACTCCGCTACCAGACTGTAGCAAATCAAAAGTTACGTCGAATGAGCCTATCGGCGTATTCCTGGCTATTGTAGTTTAGGAGATATTGGCAGATTTAGCCATTTTGGGGGGGTATGGAAATTTATGAAAAGTTCAATTACACCATGATTTCTCTATGTTCCCGAGGGCCTACAGTAACAACTCCGCTACCAGACTGTAGCAAATCAAAAGTTACGTCGAATGAGCCTATCGGCGTATTCCTGGCTATTGTAGTTTAGGAGATATTGGCAGATTTAGCCATTTTGGGGGGTATGAAAATTTATGAAAAGTTCAATTACACCATGATTTCTCTGTGTTCCCGAGGGCCTACAGTTACAACTCCGCTACCAGACTGTAGCAAATCAAAAGTTACGTCGAATGAGCCTATCGGCGTATTCCTGGCTATTGTAGTTTAGGAGATATTGGCAGATTTAGCCATTTTGGGGGGTATGAAAATTTATGAAAAGTTCAATTACACCATGATTTCTCTATGTTCCCGAGGGCCTACAGTTACAACTTCGCTACCAGACTGTAGCAAATCAAAAGTTACGTCGAATGAGCCTATCGGCGTATTCCTGGCTATTGTAGTTTAGGAGATATTGGCAGATTTAGCCATTTTGGGGGGTATGAAAATTTATGAAAAGTTCAATTACACCATGATTTCTCTATGTTCCCGAGGGCCTATAGTTACAACTCCGCTACCAGACTGTAGCAAATCAAAAGTTACGTCGACTGAGCCTATCGGCGTATTCCTGGCTATTGTAGTTTAGGAGATATTGGCAGATTTAGCCATTTTGGGGGGTATGAAAATTTATGAAAAGTTCAATTACACCATGATTTCTCTATGTTCCCGAGGGCCTACAGTTACAACTCCGCTACCAGACTGTAGCAAATCAAAAGTTACGTCGAATGAGCCTATCGGCGTATTCCTGGCTATTGTAGTTTAGGAGATATTGGCAGATTTAGCCATTTTGGGGGGTATGAAAATTTATGAAAAGTTCAATTACACCATGATTTCTCTATGTTCCCGAGGGCCTACAGTTACAACTCCGCTACCAGACTGTAGCAAATCAAAAGTTACGTCGAATGAGCCTATCGGCGTATTCCTGGCTATTGTAGTTTAGGAGATATTGGCAGATTTAGCCATTTTGGGGGGTATGAAAATTTATGAAAAGTTCAATTACACCATGATTTCTCTATGTTCCCGAGGGCCTAAAGTTACAACTCCGCTACCAGACTGTAGCAAATCAAAAGTTACGTCGAATGAGCCTATCGGCGTATTCCTGGCTATTGTAGTTTAGGAGATATTGGCAGATTTAGCCATTTTGGGGGGTATGAAAATTTATGAAAAGTTCAATTACACCATGATTTCTCTATGTTCCCGAGGGCCTACAGTTACAACTCCGCTACCAGACTGTAGCAAATCAAAAGTTACGTCGAATGAGCCTATCGGCGTATTCCTGGCTATTGTAGTTTAGGAGATATTGGCAGATTTAGCCATTTTGGGGGGTATGAAAATTTATGAAAAGTTCAATTACACCATGATTTCTCTATGTTCCCGAGGGCCTACAGTTACAACTCCGCTACCAGACTGTAGCAAATCAAAAGTTACGTCGAATGAGCCTATCGGCGTATTCCTGGCTATTGTAGTTTAGGAGATATTGGCAGATTTAGCCATTTTGGGGAATATGAAAATTTATGAAAAGTTCAATTACACCATGATTTCTCTGTGTTCCCGAGGGCCTACAGTTACAACTCCGCTACCAGACTGCAGCAATTCAAAAGTTACGTCGAATGAGCCTGTCGGCGTATTCCTGGCTATTGTAGTTTAGGAGATACTGGCAGATTTAGCCATTTTGGGGGGTATGAAAATTTATGAAAAGTTCAATTACACCAAGACATTTTTGGGGGTATGAAATTGACCAAGATTTCTCCAGGTTCCCGAAGGCCTAGAGCTACAATTCCGATATCAGATTGTCTAACTCTAAAAGTTACATCGATTGCACGCAATAACTTTTCCCTGCCTATTGTACTTAGAGAGATATTGGCAAATTTTGACATTTTTGGGGGTATGAAATTGACCAAGATTTCTCCATGTTCCCGAAGGCCTAGAGCTACAATTCCGATATCAGATTGTCTAACTCTAAAAGTTACATCGATTGCACGCAATAACTTTTCCCTGCCTATTGTACTTAGAGAGATATTGGCAAATTTTGACATTTTTGGGGGTATGAAATTGACCAAGATTTCTCCATGTTCCCGAAGGCCTAGAGCTACAATTCCGATATCAGATTGTCTAACTCTAAAAGTTACATCGATTGCACGCAATAACTTTTCCCTGCCTATTGTACTTAGAGAGATATTGGCAAATTTTGACATTTTTGGGGGTATGAAATTGACCAAGATTTCTCCATGTTCCCGAAGGCCTAGAGCTACAATTCCGATATCAGATTGTCTAACTCTAAAAGTTACATCGATTGCACGCAATAACTTTTCCCTGCCTATTGTACTTAGAGAGATATTGGCAAATTTTGACATTTTTGGGGGTATGAAATTGACCAAGATTTCTCCACGTTCCCGAAGGCCTAGAGCTACAATTCCGATATCAGATTGTCTACCTCTAAAAGTTACATCGATTGCACGCAATAACTTTTCCCTGCCTATTGTACTTAGAGAGATATTGGCAAATTTTGACATTTTTGGGGGTATGAAATTGACCAAGATTTCTCCATGTTCCCGAAGGCCTAGAGCTACAATTCCGATATCA
Source organism: Botryllus schlosseri (assembly GCF_051294905.1). Classification (NCBI taxonomy): domain Eukaryota; kingdom Metazoa; phylum Chordata; class Ascidiacea; order Stolidobranchia; family Styelidae; genus Botryllus; species Botryllus schlosseri. The sequence goes on from NW_027648656.1 coordinate 71,069, forward strand.
GATTGTCTAACTCTAAAGTTACATCGATTGCACGCAATAACTTTTCCCTGCCTATTGTACTTAGAGAGATATTGGCAAATTTTGACATTTTTGGGGGTATGAAATTGACCAAGATTTCTCCATGTTCCCGAAGGCCTAGAGCTACAATTCCGATATCAGATTGTCTAACTCTAAAAGTTACATCGATTGCACGCAATAACTTTTCCCTGCCTATTGTACTTAGAGAGATATTGGCAAATTTTGACATTTTTGGGGGTATGAAATTGACCAAGATTTCTCCATGTTCCCGAAGGCCTAGAGCTACAATTCCGATATCAGATTGTCTAACTCTAAAAGTTACATCGATTGCACGCAATAACTTTTCCCTGCCTATTGTACTTAGAGAGATATTGGCAAATTTTGACATTTTTGGGGGTATGAAATTGACCAAGATTTCTCCATGTTCCCGAAGGCCTAGAGCTACAATTCCGATATCAGATTGTCTAACTCTAAAAGTTACATCGATTGCACGCAATAACTTTTCCCTGCCTATTGTACTTAGAGAGATATTGGCAAATTTTGACATTTTTGGGGGTATGAAATTGACCAAGATTTCTCCATGTTCCCGAAGGCCTAGAGCTACATACATATTGACAACGATATTGTCAATGACAATGATATCGCAAGCAATTTTTGCCTGATTCAGTTTCAATTCAATGTTGATTCCTGATAATTTACAATTTTCGAGCAACTTTCAAATAAAATTTTGTTCGTTACTGGATCTGAACTTGTATGTGACATGAACTGAACACGGATATGGCCCATACCGAATCCTATTCAAAAATCGGAATAAAACCAACTTCTTTATTTCCTCCAGCTCCAATCTCTCTTTTTCCTCGTTGCTGATGACGTGAACCGGACGCAACCTTGTTCTCGTGGTGAGCTTAGGAGTCTTTGCGGCGGTAAGCGCAAAAGCCTTCACGGGACCTGAGATAACACGGGTTATCAGGAAATGTATGGTGACCAAAAATGCCTTAGATATAGATGTGAAAACCGCAGCCTACCCTTTTTCTTTGCGGCTTCTCTCGTTTGGGATGGTTTGAAGGCCGTGTTGACAGACAACTTCGGATTGAAAGGATACGGTTCAGATCTGGGCTTTTCCGGAAACTTACGTTTCCGAGAGGCAAAATGGAATGGTTTCACCACGGTAGGCTTAGGCGGTCCCTGAACGCAAGATAGGCAGTTGCATGTTCTATGTTCATGTTCACTATGTTGAGTGATTCATGCTATAAAAAGCTGTAATGCAAAAATCTGCATAAAAATAGTTCCTTATTCACTGAAAAACCATCCTGAGGTTAGTCTTCCGATCAAGTATCAAAAGTACGATATTGATTTCATTTTAACAACAGAATGTCGACTGTGCCAAGCCAAGATTTAGAAAAGCTAATAGAACGGCCACAGCATATTCAAACTTGATCAGAAGTGAAGTTTATGAAGTGACAACTATGTAAAATCATTCTTGGATTACCTTGGATGGCTGATATTGGCGCAGTTCGTTTTCGAACATATTCTCTGACAATAATCTGGTGGAAGCACGAGACAAGGATCTCTCGTGCCTTCCATGCGGTTCTGTGAAATTAGACACACGATTATTGTCACGCGCAGGAGCGTAGCCAGCCGAAAAAAAAAACAGGGGATATTTAATAAAACGGGGGATATTTTTTGAAAAGATGATATTCGTTATGCTAACCACTTTATTGCGGTTTAATACACACAAATGCCGATACAACAAGGATAAGATAATCTCGTTTGTGTTTACGTCTTGATACACATTTGCCAGTTATCTTAAAATATAGCTCTATTAAGCGCACTGCGCAGTCGCATGCTACAGTAACAAACGGAAGGCGCGTTTGCCTTGCGCGCCACTATTTGCCGACAGCGAGTTTCATGCGCGCGGATTTTGATACAAAGCGCGCTCGAATCATGACTCAACGCAGCAGGTGATCGATGATCCTCTCGCAAATCTCAATGTATCAGATCAGATGGAAATAGCAAACAAATTTCGATGCAACGAAATCACATGAATTAACCTTGAGTTGAAAAAATCCGCCCAACGTTGTTTACTTTGGGTTGATTTTCGAATTAATTTTAGTCTTTGAATAGCCTATAATTTCACACTTCATCTCGTACCCCTACTTTAGTGCGTCCTACCCCCAAGGAGTCCATGAACCGCTGGCTATGAGCCACTGCCGTAGTGTAATACTGCAGACTACTTATTACAACAAAGTTGTATAGCGTGCTCTGTCGTGGGCGCGCGTTCTTCTTGGTCCGCGGCTCGATAAGTCAAAGTAGACAAGTCAGCATTGCTCTTTTAATAAAACAACTAAAACATGACGATGCTCATCCGACGGATACTAAAAGACGACTGGCTCGGATGGTGACTAAAAGCGACTGACAACATAGGTTCGCAAACAGCAACAAATAGCAGCATGATTGATGATCAGTGCGGTCGGTAATCAACGTAATCAGGGAGCGGTACGCTACAAGGGCCCCCCTTGTTGGTAAAAGCTTTAGGATATTATAGAAACTAGAGACAACGATTTAACTACTAAGTGACGGACTCAATCAGCATGACACGGTAGGGATTACAGACTAAGATAGAATACTTAGTACATCTCTAATGGTTCAACGGCGAACGAAAGTGGGGTGGGTACGGTGGTAAAGACATGAACGACAAAATAATGTTAAGCGATAAATAGACATTACAATTGCGGCACGCTTTATATGACATACAGAGAGGTGAATAAGCTTGCGGCGAAACTAATATAAGTGAAGTGTTTTTTTCCGGTCACTAACTATATCGTCACTGGAAAATCGAACTGTCTTATAACCACTTTTAGTATTTTATTCTTGTATCAATAACCACTTTTAGTATTTTATTCTTGTATCAGTATTTGGACATACATCTTTTGTTTTAACTGGGTTTCAAGTACCTAAGTAGCATGAATGTCTACTTTTCTAGTGACTTGGACATATGAACATGAATTTTCAAGGTAAATTGAAAACCAAAACTGATTTATATCCAAATTATATGGCCAAAGTCAGTGCAAAAACGGACATAAGATTGTTTGGTTTTCCAGCGACAATATATGCTATATACATTGACTTCACATGATATTACCATCGATCATTTCCAATGACAAGCTAGACAGGCATTCGGAGTTTCCAGATTGTTGGATACAAGTGTGAAGAAATTGTTGCCGCAGCAACAACAACAATAACTGAGCCGCACACAAAAGCAGCAGAGTTAGCTGAATGGCAAAAGAAGCTTTAGACCTACCGATGACATCAGGTTTTAGAGAGAGAGAGAGAGGGAGAGAGAGAGAGAAATATTTAATGATTTGTTCAACCGAAAAAAAATTAGCGGATGAAATAATAACAAAGGAACTTAACGGTGTACGACAGGGTGTGATCGATGAGTCTGGGTAGGGTCAACTGGACTGATCACACCCTGCGTTCAGAAATAGATATTTGAAGAGCTTCCTGGAGGTACAGAAATTCATTATTCCATTGAATGGTACATTCAAATTGAAATGAGCCCGGATACTTTCGGCTGACACTCGTCGGGGGAAATCATCAGCAACTAATAGAGAATCAGAAAGAGCGTTGTATATATATCAACAATCGTATCACAAAATATGACGTCACTGAATATAATTTATAAATTGGTTGCAATTGACTGGGATTAATATATTCAGCTCAGCATAAGAAGTCAATGAAAAATTTGGGTTGGGATAATAGGGGGTCAGTGATGGGATATGATGTGACTTTATTTTTCTAGAGTTATGGTAGAGATACCAGACCCTAATTCAATCGCTAGATTATTAAACCTTGAGACTCATGATCATGGTTAAAGAATGTATTGTATACTGGTATGGACTTGAAAGTAACATTTACTCCCATCCAAATCGGCGATTTCAAAACCAAACATGGATAAGTAGGCCACACAATATCGAGGACATTACCAATTTGGGATATAGCCTATCATAGGATATCAATCCATTCAAATTACGTTATAGCGCAGGGGCGGGCAACTTCTTCAGTCGGCGGGCCGGATATAGGAAAATAAAGTACTTGGCGGGCCGGATTCCTGATTCTTGTATCGATACATTACTCGCCCATTTATCCACATATACGAGGAATAAATCGATTTTAATGAATGCATTTTAATGACAGCAATGTCACTTCAAAGCTATTTCTCGCCGCTAATGAGAAAGACAATGTCGATTTGAGAATATAGCATTGCCATACAGCAGTGGTCGGGAACCTGTGGCTCGCGAGCCAAATATGGCTGTTTTGGGGATAAGATATGGCTCTTCGACAAATATTTATTTTTGAACTGAATTGGTCAATGTTGCAGCGACTTGTTATCGAACTCTTTTCAAAAGCCTCAAATTCAAGTTACTGTCGCGCCGGCAACCAATATCACCCGCGCATTCGATGTAGCCTACCAGACTCGAAATCTTGGATTGCGCGATACGTTGATTGATCAAAGAGGATAGCAGACATGACGACACCAATATGAGAACGCAGTTTTCAAATATACATTGTCTTCCTGATCCACGCCACGAAATGAACTGCCGTGGATGTGACATTCACAATTACATACTCGATTTACAAACAACGCTATAGCTGTCCACGTTCTTGATTGGCAAGTAGCTCCACCGGCGATAAAATAGGCGTGTAGCCCAACGTTATATGTTACGTCTGGATACTTTGAGAAATCGATCAGTATTTAAATTTTCGGGATCAGTGCCACAGTTATATTGGATTAATATCAGTTATAATAAATTCTAAGCTATTTACGATGAATTGCGTTATCAGTGGTGGGGCTTGACCCGCGTGTGCCTTACCTCTCGTTTCGCGCTTCATTTTCGATTAATAAAATGCAAATTGTGGGAATTTGGGAGAAGAATGTTCAAAATCTAGTCATTCATGAACATCAATAGAAAATACCAATACTATTTAAAGGTTTCAAAATCTTCGTTAACAGCTTAGATTGGGTAGGCCTATAGATTGCTGTAATGACCATGTTTGGGACAACCTACGCATGTGATCATGGGTTCTCGCATTTAAAAGGAGCATCACGGCGAACCTACGTTCTCGTAACTCAAGTTTCGCATGCTCAAGTTAGGCAACCAGCATGATAAGTTCAAGTTTTTACAGAAAAAATGTGGCGCACACGACGAATCCCGGGTTGAGAGCTCGAATTAATACTACCATGACGTCAGAAATTTTCAATTGTAACGTAACATCTGATTGACATGTATGGCTCTTTGGGAGGTAAAATTGAAAACAATAAGGCCAATACGGTTCTTCGGACTAAAAGATTCCCGACCACTGCCATAGGCACCGCCATGTCTGCTCTCTGATCAATCAACACGCAGTGCAGTCCCTAATTAAGATTGCAAGGCGTTCGATAATCCCGGTACCCTAAATTTACCAAGATAGCAATTCATTAGGGTTGCGTAGGTGACGAGATAGCATCGTTGTTCGACTGTGTAGCAGCGTTTGTTTGACTGTGTGGCCTAATTAATCTAGATATTGAATTCATGCGACCCGCGTCCTCTGCGAATTTTGAAAAGCGGCTCCCGACCCGTTTCAAGTTGGCGATCCCAGGCAGAAGCGGTGTCTTGCAAAATCCTAGAAGTGTGGCGTGCTACAAGTCTGCAGTTACGTAATTAAAAACAAGAAAAATCAGCTTGGTGTAAATGACCATTGCAGTCGATAAACAGCATGATTACCACAGACGACATTAGGGTCAGAATAAATCTTAGATGCCGATAATGCAAGTCTTCTCGCTTCGACGAGCTTACGCGTAAGCTCCACTTTCGCACCTGCGCACATGCGTATATGATAACATATACAGTCTCTACAATTTGGCCTAGTGAGCAAGTAGTGGGAATCTCGGCAGACAGTGGCCACAGGCCACAATATTATGTAAGACGAAAAACTGTCCGCGGGCCGGACAAAATCCCTTTGCGGGCCGTATGTTGCCCACCCCTGTTGCCCACCCCTGTTGCCCACCCCTTATCGAAAGGCAAATATGGCATGGGCCGTTTCTGGTCTAATCATTCCTTGACTTCAACCTTAAATTCCTAATTCAAGGAAAAGAATAATCCTGAGATGTCTGGATTTTCGGTGTCCATTACAATGACGGTTATAGAGCCTGAGTTTAATAAATCATCCTCTGGTGGAGTTGTAGTTACGGAAATTTTGCGACAGCCTTCATAGTCAGAGTTGGGAAACGCGTACCGGAGTTTGTTAAAATGCTCCGACTCAAACTGCGACTAATTTAAAATCGAACCAAAGAACTTGAAGCAAGTTCAGACTCACTGTATTTGCAGTCTTCCCGAAGACCTCTTCGAGATTGCTCCTTTACTCGAGGTCGTCTCATCAATCGACGATCCGGCCGTGTGCGACTTATCGAGGCTTTCGTCTTGATTACTAGTCCTCTTCGACCTTCTCACTGGAACTTTGACCTCTGGCTGAAAATTCTCGTCCTTGGACGACTCTTCGGAAGATTCCATCAGAATGCATTCCTCTGCATTCTTTTTTGAACTCTCCGGCTGCGTTTGTTTCTTAGCAATTCGTCGGTTGTTATTGACATCGTTCTCAGTCGCGGCGGTCGAAATTTCCTCCGATACCACTGCCTGTTTCCGCTGGCATTCGGCACGTCGTTTCTGTTTCGGCGCACCATCACTGCTTTCGTCAGACAAAGAATTATTTGATTGTGAAGTGCTCTGGAGAGGCTGAATCAAAGCGTGATGAATGATTGTTGGCGCATGCATGCTTGAATGCTTTCATATGATCTCACCTTCGTGGCTTTGGGTTGGCTGCCACGTTTTTGCGTGGAGCCCGGCGTCATTTCCTTGCCGAAATCTATTTTCGCCTTCGCGGCGACTCCCATCGATTTCAAAGCGTCGGCAAAGTATTTTCTGATCAGTTTGTAATCGGGTTTTTTGTCGTACTGCAGATTTGAGACGTATCGCAGAAACTTTTCAAATTCCACAGCTGAAACGAGTTCAATAAAACACCCAACTTGCATACAGATATTTATAAAAAGAACTTACAATTAACATTATGAGGCGAGCGGGCTGAATGACTAGTAACCCAGGATGACATAGAAAGGAAGGGCAAGCAATGAAAATGAAGTGGCATGTGTCCGATGGCACATTTTACGTTGGATTATGAACATACAATGTCAAATGCAGACCCCTTTTCGTAATGCAGATCCTGTTGTGTGTCTTCTCGAAAATGGATATTCCAGATCACCAACGAAACTGTTCTTTGATTATACTCTCCAGTTGTTAATCGTTAACATGTGGCAATCAGATTGGGGCAGAGGTGTGCTGCGGAAGAGTGGTTGCAACGGAATTTATGCCGGTTTCTGGATTCCCCATAACTTCAATGTTTAGGACGCCAAATGTTTCGCTATGGTAAGTATGGGCAAATGAACCACAGAACCAAATGAGTATGTTTTGCAACTGCACACCGGTGCCGATGCTGAAGGCAAACAAAAGTGTCAAGATTACAATTGTCTCGTGTCTAACAATACTGTACAGCAGTAGTTCTTGACTGCTGGCCATCGTCAACTTTTATGCAGATTCGCTAGATATATTACAATTTTATATCTCAATTGCGCAATGCAAGCTGTTGAAGGCTTATCCGATTATCAAAGAGGTAAAGCATCAAATTTTAAAGAGATTACTGCTTTGCCAGTTTGCGGCTTTGTGACATATCACAACATACAGTTCATTGGCTACCTTCAACTTTAGCCGATAAGGTTATCGTATCACAGCAAAAACTGAAAGAAACTACATCACACTCCAGTGATTTTGACAAGGCATAAACAGCTTTACTACGTCAGTAAAGGACTGGATATGCCAAGGCCGTCCCCCATGGATTTTTTAAAAAGTTTTTCGATATATGAAGACTGAAGAGCTACAGAAGGTAGGATCCCGGCCCGGGAATCGGACAACCACGCCCACCCACTGATGAATTGATTTTAATGCTTTGATGCCATCTTGGCGGCGATCCGAGAGATTTTGATTTTAACGGAAGAGAATAGTGTGCGACTGTGTGTAAAGTATATAAACATTATGGCACATAATGGTAAATCATTAATTAAAACTTTCTTATGCTGTGTACAATAGGGTTGTTCAGATTTGGGCATTTTTTTGAAATCTTGTTTCGCGTAATTGCAAATGATAGTTTAGTACATAAAAACACTTCTAAAAGCGATTTTGGTCATTTTCATCGCGATCTTCCTTCTTTTTGTGTTCGGAGGTGGGGGGGGGGGGGTCAACTTTCCTTCAGACGAATTAAATACTGCAAACCTGATGCGGATTAGGTGAATTGGAGCTACTATAAAGATGAAATTACATTCATATACAATATGTCTTTGATTGACATTTACTGAGTTGAAACAAGCTGAAAATGCCTGTATTCGTTCATACATAGGCCTACCACGCGGCTACCTATGCCAAATACGGGAAGGTGAGACACATTTGGAATGTATAGGAATGTAAGTATGTTCAATCGTGAAAAAGATAATTCAATCTGATATTTCCCAGCTCTACTCAGCCGTTTTCTACCGCAAACTTCACTAAAGCTACGAACCAGGAATGGTGAATCGTCGGTAGTAGGGAGAATTGGTCCGTGGGTCTTTGCGCGCAAGGAAGATCGCGATGAAAATGACCAAAATCGCTTTTAGAAGTGTTTTTATGCACTGTGACTAAACTATCATTTGCAATTACGCAAAACAAGATTTCCAAAAAATGCAAAAATCTGATCAACCCTAGTGTGCAATGTCTTCAACATTCACTTTGGTACTCTCTTGGTGGCGTTGATCGGTTTCCTGGCATAAATTTTGCAATTGACCCAACACTGGAATCCAAGCCTCAAACCTACTGAGATAAGAAATGCACATTGCACACCTTTACTGGAGGTAGCCTCTGGATATACGCTGGCAACTAACTTCTTCACATCGGCCATATGCTTGATCTTTTGGTCCTTAACATAACTCTTATCCGACAGTTCATTCTCCCATGGCAGTGATCCGGACACCCAATGGAGCAGTACGTATCCCAAAATTTCTAAATCAGAACGCCGAGAAGGCACTGCGAGAAAGCAAAAAAATTTTTAGCACATCTAAAATAAAATGGTGGAATCTGCAGGGACTGACCAACACCCTTATGAGCATCTCTGCTTGTGTATTCGATGGTGCCGTTGAGCGCCTTTCTAGGATCTTCCTCATATTCGTTATGTTTTCCGTCTACCAGATAGCGGTATGCAAGTCCAAAACCAACCAGATATATCTTGATGAATTTTGACGAGGAATTAATTGTTATTCCAGTATTTGTTATCACTCACCTGGCTCGGATCACTGTGACCCAATAAGACATTACCACCTTTCACATCGGCGTGAACATATTCATTGTCGTGCATATATTCAAGGGAATTGATCTGTGCATAGAAAAGAAGGGTTTCATAAGCCCTGGACAGCCTACTAGAGTAATACCACAGAAGTGATAAGTACACCAGTCCAACGTAGGCAAAAGTACAAATGAATGTTAGTAATTAACAGAGTTGGTCAAAGTAGTCATTGATGTTACTAAATAATGGCAGAAATAATATTGCAAAGTAGAATGATATGTCATACAGGGACTACTTGAAGTGTAAGCCAAAAAGTTCCGAAAAGTACTTAAGTAGCTTGGGACAACATGACACAGACCTTCTTTAGTCAATCGCCAGTGATCGTTTTTAAAAGTACTGGAATCATGTTCGCGATTAAATGTAGAATGAATATTTGGAAACATAAATAGATGTATTTTATGAATTATATTGACAAGTCAATAATAACTACTCCAGAATAATAGAACTACGTAGTTACAGACCCATTCTGGCAATAGTACTTATGTTTTAACAAAGAGCACTCGCTCAAATAAGATGTTTCAGAAGGTAGGTCTATGGAACTATTTGCAGCAGAATGTCCCAAACCCCTAACTCTACTGGTGACTGTAGCGGGAATAGCAACACTTCTACAAATTAATACACTCCTGGCATACAAGTATCACCATATCATATATAAAAATATTGCAAAAGCGGTGTGCGGCAAGATAGATACAGAATAAGACTGAGACATGGAAATGAATTTTGGGACTTCAGATATTCGGAACGACAAATTCTGGTTTAACTAGGCCATAATACCATTCTGATGTGCGGTCCAACATTCGAAACGAAAAATTGTTACAAAACATCCACCCCAGACCATAACACTGCGCTTTTTACTAAACGGATGCTTACCAGTTGAATTGCGAGCTGGACCGCAATACCTTAAGCAAACCTTAGCAAACGCTATACCTTATAAATGGGATGGACTTGGAAGCAAATGCCCTCTTAGATGAATGAATTTAATCACAAAAAAATAGAGACTCATATGTCCGTGATTTTGGTACTTACGACTTTGACCACATACTGTGCCTTCTCTTTACTTGCATTTTCTTTACTGGCACCGGCTGAAAAGTAGAGACAAACTTAAGCATGAAATATGAACATCACAATAGCCTATTCACATGTGCAGGAGCGCGGAATTACCTAAATATATCAATCCGAATCTACCGGATCCAATAGCTTCGCCGATGACCCACGTTTTCTTTCTCAAGTCCTCCATTTCTGTAGGCATTGATACGGCAGCAGCCAGTTGATGACCTCCGGCTGCTTTGGCACCTTTTTCGTTACGCTTTGGTGGCATTTTGGAACACTATAGGACACTTTAAAAATCTGTGGCAAAGTTCAGAAATTACAAGATGAATAATTAGGACTAGACCACGCTCATAAAATCTGACATGTGAATATATCAATGAGATACTCTGCAATCCGCACATGTTATATAATTTCGAGACGCTAACATCAATATTGATGTTTTCAATGTATGATTTCACGCAGAGTTGCAGCACAGTGGTCTAGCTGCAGTTGAAATGTCGCAATAGTGAAGAAATTGGAAAAATTACATTTCGCATTAATCATTGGAAGGGTATACAATACATCAATGAAACTATTGAACATATAATATTCGCAATATTCATTACTATTGCACAAAACTTTCAATTAAAGGATCAAAACACCAACGAGATTCCAGAAGTAGGCTTGTAACTGCTCCTAACGTAAGGAGAGTTATTGAAACCACTTTTAATTGAACTCAAATCCCACGACCGATCCAGACAAAAGATGATCCGTAGCTGAAGGTAGAAATGATATGTATTGCAATAATTGATGTAACGAAGGAATGTCCAAATACAGCAAATGAAACTGGGTCGTGAAATTAGGTTTTAAAATAGTGGTCGCCTGCGGTTATAGAAGACAAGCCTAAACAATAGAAACACATGTCAATAACTAGAGACCGCATAGAACACAAAGAACAACTGACAGCGTACCAACTTGACGTAGCTAACACAAACAGTACCAACGACAGAAACGAATAAACTAGTAGCGGCGCCCAATCAACATACATATAGAGAACAAAGCACGGGGCGCCTAATCAACTGATGACAATAATCACTACATCTTATTTGACGGGAACTTGAAGACTGGCATACTGCACACCTCGTGAAATGTGATTTACTATCGTGGACACCAGGTACGAAAAAATCACATTTTCAAATATTTGAATAAAATTGTGGTTGTAGTTGGCATAGTTTGTCAAAATAAGTGATTATAGACACCATGCGAGAATACAAATGCATCCTGATATCGTAAAATTATTATTGGTAGATTATATCAAAAATTTAGCGAAGATTGACCTGATATTAGAGCATTGGCGAAGTACATCATGATCCGGGTCGCGGGCGTACTCCTGATAACTAGGCTATTGATCATGTCATTACCAAAGTCAAAGTATATAATCGTTAGATATACAGATCAATAACAACTGCCTACTGTTATGGTGCCATAGCAATTGAAATGTTCAGTCGTTAACGAATCCAGTAGTGTTACAGCTATGGAGCGTAGGTTACCACAAATTTACTCGCCACCTTTAGAGTGCGATAATAACATGGATAAAGAAACTCAAAATTATGCAGGACATAAGTAGTAGGTATGATCGGTCGTGACCTGCCATTGGTTCTTATGGGCGGGGTGGTGACCTGCCTGAAAACCCGTGGTGGCATGCGGCTCTTATTTCTTATGAGTGCGGTCGCATGATAGCATTACGGAGATAGGGATCGGTCGCATGCTAACGTTTTCGGGTATAGGCGGCGGCGGCATGCTAACGTGAAAACTCGTGGTGGCATGCTAATGTTTTTTGGTATACGTGCGGCGACATGCTAACGACGATAAATGTGTCTGTCATGTATTCTTACGGGGTCTGTGGTGACTCGCCATGTGTTCTTATGGGTGCGGTCGCATGCGGCTATTGCGTCTTATGGCAGGGGGCGGCGAGCGGCTATTGCGTCTTATGGGATCGGTCGGACGCAGCTTCGTTGTGGGTATAGACCGCGGCGGCATGGTGTTGAATATGTATCAGATAAATAGTCATGTGAATGAGCCTTTGTTAATGTGTATATCGTAAATTATTATATATGATGTCGTAGTTTAGTCGTGACAAATGACCGATCGTGTTCTAAGTCTTTCCTCGCTATTGATCGCTAGCTGAATAGTACTTTCAGATCGGATTATTCGCACCTTGTATACCGCTGTTTCGCACCTACAGAATAGTCAGCTGTTCACAGTCGTGACTTCACCGCGATAGCGCAATTTTCGAATCAGTCGCATGGTAATGATTTGCTATTTAGTTTACCACAGAGCCGGTGTAGACGACGATTCGAATACCAACAATAGCCGCGTTCACATACTAACACTCCAAAAAGGTGTGAAATATTTCCTACGACCACTCACAAGATAGCACATCAGAATAGTCATCTCTCGTGGTTTGATGTTACAAAGATAGGGATCACGCACAAGTAATATTTTGGTAATAAGTTTGTCACATAACCGGCGCTTCCAATACCAACAATAGCCGCGTTCACATATTAACACTCCAAATAGGTGTGAAATAGTTTGCAAACCCGGCGATCGCTGACAAGATAATGTCTCAGACATACGCGACTTGATGTTACAGGCATATCGATCGCTCACGCGGTGAAATTTTCGTAAGCAGTTTGTCACAGAACTCGTAAAGATTTAATAAGTAACGAATAACAGACCGCCAGTGTCGGTAACTTGAATAGCGACAAATTGTCACTTATTTCTACTCTAACCCTAATCCTTTGTGAAGTGTAAGCTTATTCAAAAAGGTGCGAAATAATTCTAAAATCCTACGATCGCTCACAAGATAACACCTATAAGACATAACCATCTCTCGTGACTTGTGGTTACATACATTGCAATCGCTACAATGTAATATGTTGGTAGTTTGGTGCAGAACTGGATTTCACGAGTCTGATATAATATGAATATTACCTATTAAGTAATAAGCACCGAATAACAGAACCGTCGCAGACGGTGACTTGAATATCCAAGATTTGATACTTTCCGCGATCGCTATATGTTTCACGTTCACTTTAGTTGTATGACAAGAATCATGCGAATATTCAAGCAATGTATCAATTTGACAACTTGAAATGAAACTTACTACACAGCTCAAGTTGATTCGTATCTGAATGTGTTAATCCGGTACAATTCTAATTAATTTGAGAAATCTTTTTAACGTGATCTTTTGATTCGATCGTAACCTGAATATTACTGACGCCGACTTTCAGTCACATTGAATTATTCACACATTCGCGCCGCTGTTTTCACGCCTATAGAATCAATACCAACTATAACTCTACAAGAATCAAGAATCACAAGTATGTGCATTATACAGTTATTGTCGTTGTCAACTTCAAATCAAACTCTTAATACAAACACGCATCTTATCACTTGTCAACTCTATCATGAAAATCCTCGAACCTGTATTATTAAGAATGTTATAGTACGGCGTCGGAATCCACTCGCGAGATGTACTAAAGGTAAATTGAGATCACCCAAAATGAAATATTTGGACTTTGACATAGTCTGAATTGCAATAGATTGACAAACATGACTACCAACTTTCAACCCATACATATTTAGAGATTATGCGCATGTTGATTTGAAACAAGTAATGACCATACAACTCTATTCACGACTGAGTTTTCCGTTTGTCAAATAGAGTTTCAGTAAATAATTTCACTATACTATCATGATATTCAAATGTGTTACTACACACAATAGAATCAATCAATGAAATAGCACCTGTTGTAAATATTTCTTACTTGACAACCACTTGTACATACCGCGATCGAGTTGCGACACGATGAGTTAAATCGGAATATTTCCATCTATTTGTCGAAACCTTGTACAAGCTATCTGGTTATTTTTTCGTTGCAATTCAGTTAACGGAAATAGTATTACGTCTCGACATCTTACCATCTTACCATACTCCAAAAAGCCAACAAGGAAAAACCTAGTCAAGTAAATCGTTTGTAACTCACCCAATCAACTCAAACAGTATCAGTATGAAAACAGTCAAGCATACACGAGTCCATACAATCGCCACAATCTAAAATCCATAGCAAGTTCGGTTTTAGGCATATACCGTCAACTCGTCTTTTTTGTTCAACTGTAAAAGTCGTTACTATTCTGCGAGACAAAGAAATTACTATGCGGTATATTTTGTAAGATAACAGTAATTACTTCTCGGTGCCGGCGACTTGAGATTAACATAATATGTTTGAGTATGCGAGATTTGAAAGTCTGCCCAACATGTTGAGAATTCATTTCTTACAATCGAACGCAGGTGTTATATTGAAAATTATCATGATGTAAACATAAGGATTGACACATTGATTTGACGTATGTAATAGTTGATCACGACTTGATTATTAAATTATTCGCGTTAATTAGACCCGCGTTGTGTTGAAAGTTATGACAGCAACAAACTTTTCGGAAACATTGTTATTAACATATTGATTTGTAAAACTATACTTGTCTGAAATGTTCTTGATTTGGAAGATATTCCGTGTTGGTACAAATCACTCTGCGTATTGCGGATATCAGCAAATATTTTACAAATGTAATTGTTTCCAGTACCCAAGACTAAAGATGAAACAACAATTTAGTTTGCTGATAAACAACCGGTACAATACTTTATCATCATAATCCGCGGTGAGAATTGAAACACTTTCGCGCATTACACGGTGTCAAGATATCACACTAGGTGAATTGGCATACCGCCGCTTGAATAATACCTAATCCGTTCGCACCATTTCACATACTTTGATCATTACAAAAGTAAATTGTGATATGTTTGTTAGATGCATCCAATTCAGTTAGAAATGTCTGGTGCACAACAATCGTAATATCAAAAAAGTACTTGCTACACTGTTATTTGCTAAACGTGTTTTGCATTGTTGTTCATTTGTAGTATTGATTGAAATTGTTCTTGAACCCTCAAATAATAATTCCTGACATGAAACCAAGCCGCTGAAAGTCGTTACCATCACGAAGATACAATGTGTACGATGTTTGTCAAATGAGTCCTACCTGGCCAACAGAAAACAATTTTCACTCACTCGAAATGAAACCAATGTGATGGTCTCCAAACGATATTTTGTTTGTGTCAAATACTTTGCAATGAACACATTTGCGTGGTTGAGCTTTACATCATCAAGCTGTTATTTGTAAATCAAGATTTCGGTAAACTTGTAAATGTATCGTTTAACTAACCGACATTTAGTGATTGGGGAACATACCAGACGATACACACCCATCTCCGAAATACTGCATTGATCTTAATTTCCATCATCGTGATAATCGAAGTACATTTCTTTCGAATTCGTAACAACCGACTATGACATGATAAATTTTTGACAAGTTATGCTTGGAAGATTGGTTGCATATCGCGAAAAAAATAATATACCACTCATATTGATACTGTTACTCCATTGATCGATATTTTCAAACGAGTAAAATTTATTACTTGAGTGTCCCCGCTTAATGTAAATGAAAACTCAGCCGTCTTTTAACATCACAAAGACATTGATAAAAAGTAGGCAATCAAACACAACACTTTGTACGACACTAATTATTGTTCCACACATCTCATTTCATACTAAATGTATACGAAAGATATTCATGACACATGAAAATATTCCCATGCTACAAACCTGTACAATGATCGGTGGTGCTTTCAAACTGTTTCGATATCACAAGAACTTTATTGTCTGAATGGGTGTTCATGTATCTTAATAATCAAATAGTTCAACACAGAACTAGTACGAACAGAAACATCAGAGTTGTTTACACAAAAGTTTGTATGTGCACAGTATGCGAATACCATGTGTAAGTCTAGCACAATTGCGGTATCCATCCGAGTTTAGTTAACGCAAATTTATTACAACGAGCCACGTAAACTTTCGTGAAAGAAAAGCATACTCACTTCCAGAGGGTTATGTCAACGCCATAGCAGTAAATCAGCTACTCCAACAAGAAAGTACATATGTTTTCTAGTCACGGTCCTTACATCTTTCACATAGATCAATCTACTTTGCTAACGAAAAGTGCTGAGTCATCACATGATTGCCCTCACAACAAAACAGCTAGAAGATATTATCATACAAAAATATTCCTAACCCTTTGCGCACCAGTGACAAATCATACAACAAACATTTTTTGTGAGTCGAATTGTTGTTCAGTGTCAAGTCTACCTGTTGAAACGTACATTAAAACAACACAGTCACAATTCAATTAAAACCACGAATCTATTTTCATTTCGTCACATACAGAAAAATAAATTTTCTTTCCCCAACACATACTTGTAACCAATCGCTTTCATTAAACACACAACTCCATAAAAGTATTTACTTTCTACAACATAGACATTCCGACGTAGTCAAGAAATATTTTTATTAATCAAAATCATCGACTTCTGTTTACGGTGTTAGTGTGTGCATGTCATACACGTGGGGCCCGTATTAAAATGGACACGACACAACTGAATGTAAGGAGATAGAAGTCTATCGCATAGATTTACATGTGGTCTTCGCTACGGTTTCAAAAAAAAACGAATCATCTCTTTTGCATTGATCTAGACCGAGCAAGTTAGTTAATGACCATGATTGTGTTTGTCATATGTGAATGATAGGGTTACTGTCAAATCTACATACAACAACCTTCTGGCACTCATAATAGCGATTTCATTCTCTCCCTTCGTAGTCATATACCCCCAACTCGGCTTTTTTGTTCATCGACAGCTGCGTTTAACAAGACCAACGACACTGAACCCACGACGTTTACCTATGTAAAATTACCACTTTCACTTGGCAGTCCGTCGTTTACCTGGATAAACATATCATTTTCACTTGGAAATCTATTTTTTCCCAGAGTAAGAAACCTTTTTCACTTGGAAATCTATTTTTTCCCTGGGTAACAAACCTTTTTCACTTGGAAGCATATGTTTTCCCTGAGCAACAAACCATTTTCACTTGGAAATATATTTTTCCCTGAGCAACAAACCATTTTCACTTGGCGGTCCGTCGTTTACCTGAGTAAAAATATCATTTTCGTTTGGACATCTGACGTTTACCCAGTGTAACAATACACTCTCACTTGGCCATCTAACTTTTCCCAGCGTAATAATACATTTTCACTATGAAATCTGACATTTCCCTGAGTAACAATACCGTTTTTACTTGGAAACCTATTTTTTCCCTGGGTAACAAACCATTTTCACTTGGAAATATATTTTTCCCTGAGTAATAATCCATTTTCGCTTGGAAATGTGGTTTTTACCTAAGTAAAAATACCGTTTTCGTTTTGAAATCTGACAACCACACACATCAATTTGGTATTTGCTGTATTGGCGAAAGTTTGAAATAGATTACAACGAACAGTGACGAAAATATACACGACAACCGGTTTCAGAGTATACTCGCGTCGGTAGCAACACATCTATATCATCGGTTAACCACACGAAATAACAATATACTCTTGTATATCGAAATGTATGCTTTGGAAAATGACGAATATTGTATGTCCTGATGTGTGTGTGTGTGTCCGGGTTCGTACTTTAGTTTTTGCACAGAGTCCATACGTCCGAATAAAACACCACCTCGACTTTGGTACCTGGTTGGTACATGGATAACGGCGGTCGGAAATCGACGAATTTAGGTTCTGGTCGTGCTAATAGCTCCGGGCTACTTGTGATTTTCCTCACACATGTTTACTATATTGTGTCACTCTTTATTGGTCAATACATATCCCATCGCTCAGTCTAAAATCGGAAACCCGAGAAAGTATTAACCGGATCCGGATATCAACTCTGAATCAAAAAAACCAATGAAACATGGTACACCCCGTGTTTCCATGAAAATAACAAGACATTACACATCAAGTATACTTCACGATTGTTCATAGATACCAAGTATTCGCGTAAACGAGGTGTACATACATCATGGATAACATCATGGCCGGCATTACAAGCATCATGGACGACAAATTCATGTTCTCAAGTCTCATACATGAACCGACTCTGTACATTCAATGTGGGGGGTAGATGACTTGGAGACA